>NC_056729.1:1961955496-1962177996 GCF_019279795.1 Protopterus annectens
GCAATCTATCGCATCAAGCATCTCAGGAAATCATGCCATTCTATTGAAGGACTCATGGTTCTGGTTCTTTCGTGAGGCAACACTGGCAGATAAATATACTGATACACACATGCCAAGAGTATATTGAGGAACTGCTGAAGTGTCCTTGAGGCAGAAGCCAGAGAAATACCCAACGTGTCCCCAGTTTATCTTTGGAAGGTCCTTACTACAAAGTATAGTGAGGGCCGCACATACCTCGATGTCCACACATACAGGAAGAAGATGCAACCTCCCTGTTCATATCAGTGGGCCAGATAAACTCACTGAAGCCCTTACTGTATGCTGTCCAAAAGTTATCAAGAACTTCGAGGTCAGCAAAGTTAAAATAAGTCAGTCTCTGCCGATATCTGTGCCTTCTCGGTGGGTGCGCAAAACTGGGTGCCTGCAGTTTTGATTTGACACCTAGACAAGCAGCTCACACCAAAAAATAACCAGGCTGGCAAATAACAGGAACATCTTTGCTGACTGCAAAGTAGAGAGAGAAAAGGCATGACTTTGCCATTTATAAAGCATATGCATATGGCACAGAAGTACATAAAAACTGACTATGAATCACAGACAGACAGGACAATTGATAACTTATATAACACTGTTTTACAAATTACAAGTATTCCTCACTTATATCTCATTTCATTCATATATACATAAAATTTCCACAAGCTGGAAAAACTAGCTGTATCTAAGTATAGCTCATGTCTATAAATCATGCCAAAGTTGTGTTTAGATGCAACCTGTGCAAATTATCGCTATGCATAACAGCAATGCCTAAGAATACCTACTCTTAGATACCTCTCAACCTCTTAGAGCAAGAATTCTGGACAATGCCATAAATAATGGGGGACAAAGACCCAAAAATAGGGACCACATTTAAATGTTGAGCTTACAAACTTAGAAAGTTGATAAAATAACAGGTTTTGCTTTAGCATGATTTTTCTGAAGAGTTTAAAGTCTGAAACTCAAATGTCTGTCATTATTTTCGGTCTTTACTGACTTCCCTATAATTTGCCACAAAATCAAAATCTTATGAAAAACAGACCAAAAATATGAGGCAAAAATCTGGACATTCTGCGAAAATCTGTACAGTTGAGAGGTATGTGCCTTAGTCTTTCAACCACATTACTTAATGTATTCATTTATGTTTACTGTACATCAAAAGATATTCTACTGAGTTATCTCATGCAGTGTTAAAACATCATTAGCATGTTCCACTATACCCGGTCTAGCAGCCTCAATGCTTAATTTTTCAGTATCAGTTTGAAAAACATTTTGACTCTTGTTACCACTTTGCTAAATGCTGACATAGTTTTCTACCACAATTCATTGAAATCAGTAGTTGTTCAGAGCATTACTTTTTGTTAGTAGCTTCCATTACAGTTGATTGAAATTTCAATTTTGTAAAACATTATTTTCAACATAGTTTGTTACTTTCATTTCCTTAAGCAGACTGCTTTTCATACTTTGTATTTACACCAATGTTTTTAGGCACACCTCCATTCCACACTTTGAATTTACTATGGAAATTTCCATAGTTTTCTCCCCCAAATCACAGTAAATTGACACCACAGTGCTTTATAATTCATTGGTTTCACTTCTGCTTTAAAATGCAGTAGATCACTGTTTGTAGTTTTAAGCAAGCAATAATGCCCAACAGGGTATATGTTTCTGTGTAAATAATGCCCGTGCCACAGGCCTTTGTGCCCCCTCCGTTTTAGGCTTTATCCAGATTTTTTGAGCTACACACACACATACACACACACACACACACACACACACACACACACACACACACACACACACACACACACAAGTACAGTTGTGGTTCAGAAAATGCATGGTAACACAAATCCTGTTATTCAAGCGACTCTGTAATTTTATAAGAGCAATACCTGTTCCTATTTTTGAGCCTTTGTTTTCCCTTTATTTTAGGCTTATCCAGATATCTTGAGCTAAGAGGTCAAGGGTTATGCAAACGGGTCTATATTAGAACATTGAATGTTCTAAATATTGAAAGCTGTAAAGAGCGAAAATGCAGGACCTCAAAATCACCCCCACACCTCCCCCTGCTAAATATATATTCCAACTCTGAGATCACACTACAGTGAGGAAAAGGGAAATATTCCGATCTTCACTGTACTGTGATCTCAAAAAAAAAGCACTTCAGGCTTCTGCATTTTTGCTCTTTAGACTGCTGCTTCTGCTGCCATTACTCAATCACCCTCACTCTTCCATTGCACACACACACACACACACACACACACACACACACACACACACACACACACACTTTTCTTTATTTTTTGTTTCTTTTACTTTTACATTCATTAAACAGCAAAAGCACTGCTTAGTGAGTGTAAAATAATGGTTCAGTCAATGTAGCTCTCACTCTCATGCACATACACACATACATAAACACATGTGCATGCGCACACACACATACACGCATGACAATCCTTTCTATTTTTTTTTTATTTATTTTACACTTGCTAAACAGCAGAAATGCTGCTTAGCAAGGGTAAATTAATGGTGGCAGTTAGCTTTTTTCAGTCCGAGTGAAGCGGCAAACTCAGTTTCAGCAGACATTCCCTGTACATTAACACCCTGCTGGAAAACATTCATTCTCCAGTCAGGGTGCTGCTGCACAGGTCACCCATTCTCTAAAGTCCAATGCTATACTCATTACCAAACAGCTTCAGTAATGTAGCACTTGCTTTATACTGTTAAAGCATGTGTCTATGAAAATTTCCTTCAGCAGTTTTGTACATACACTATGTACATCTCTGGTAAACAACCTTTCAGCCATTTGCTTACATTTACATTACATACATCAACATCTGTGCTGTAACAGAGATGTCCTTCAAGAATGCAACTGCAGTCATAACATATGGGGTTGTCCTGCCTCAGGCAGCCCTCGGTCGGCCGAATTCCAAAGTCTGGGTCCGGCGTCGGCTGGTGTCGCCTCCTCTCCGACATCACAACGGCTGGAGTATAAAGGCATCAGCCGATGCCATCTTCTTCAGTCTTTCTTGCCGCACGGTGCCCGAAACAGAAGCAGTTCGCAAGTGCCGGTCAGTCAACTCCTGTGTTTTCAGTACCGAAGTCATCTAAAAGCTAAGTACCCCGTTGGGGAACATTTTTTCTTGCCTCGGCCGATGTCAGAACAAATTGAGAAAGTTAATAATTGTTTGTCTTGTGGTAAACAAATACCTCATAAGGACTTCCATTCTTACTGTCTTCCTTGCCTGGGCCCAGGCCACGACGTCTCAGCCTGTGCTGCCTGTGCTTGCTTTAATAAGCGCACTCTCAGGCGCCGGGCAGAATTTGCTGAAGACTTTTTCTGCGAATTCTTTGTGTATATCATGCCGTTGGATCAAACGACAGCTCAATCTTCTAAAAAACGGAAGGACCGGGACCGGCATCCTCGGCCCACACCCTCTACCAATACTACTCCTAGACCCTCCGCTAGTGCTTCGGTCCCTGCGGAAGCAGTAATTCAACCGCTCCAGGCCGACGACACAGCGTTAACTCGTCCTTCGGTCCCGGAGACCTCTCCGGTGCCGGTCGTTGATTTTCCTCCGGAAACCGAAGTTCTTGATTTACCCGACACCATTCCGGTGGACAAGGTCACTCCTGCACGTGGGGCTGCTAGGCCTCCTGTATCTATGTCCATCAAGGCCTTTGCACGTGCTAAGGCCGCCAGCCAGGCCAAGGCCCATCCTAAACCTGCTGTCCAGGCCCCCTCCTCTGATAAACAGATAATGTATCTTGCTGCAGACCTTATTTCCCTTATCAGGGGGTCTCAGCCACACCCAGACAGAGGATGTTCATCGTGTTTCACTGTTGCAGTCATAACTGTAGGGTGCTCCTGCCGGCAGGCAGCAGGCAGCCCGAGGTCGGCCAGAATCCCAAAGTCTGGGTCCGGCGTCGGCTGTACAAGCTAGTACTCTGACGTCAGTACACTCTGGTACATAGCCCTCAGCCGACGCCATCTTCTCCAGTCTTTCTTGCCGTGCGGTGGAAAGCAACTCGCAAGTCGTTGGTTGGCAGTTTTCGAACAGTGTTTTTGGTTGTTGTCGGTCCGAAGTTCTTACTTCTCTTCTCAAAGCTAAGTACCCCGTTGGGGAATCTTTTTCTTGTTCCTCCGATGTCAGAAAAAGTTAATAATTGTATTACGTGTGGAAAACAAATACCTCATAAAGATTTCCACTCTTACTGTCTACCTTGCTTAGGCCCTGACCACGACGTTTCTTGTTGTCGGTTCTGTGCCAGGTTTAATTCTCGTACTATCAAACGCAGGTACGACTGGGCTCTGAATTACTTTGGCAGACGCTTCAATTATAGAATGTCGTCGGATACTACCGGACTTCAAAAGAAGCGCAAAGACAAGGACAGGCCTCCGAGGTCCAAACAGGACTCGTTGCAGCTGGAGCTGGCGTCCGTTCGCTGTCATCAGTGAGGCGCTTTTGCAGCCCCTGTCGATCGCCACTTCTGAACCGATGGCCGATACGGACTCCCATGGGGAGCCATCAAGGCCTTCTATTTTATCTGCTGCAGGACCTTCGGACGTCGCTCCCTCTGATGGGTCCGGAACCGCTGTGCAGGTACCGGCTTCTGAGGGGGTATTCAGGCCTACTCACATCACTATTTCTAAGGCAAAGGGAAAGACAAAGACTCCTGCTAAGTCTAAAGCTCCTGCTCAAGCTCCTTCTGAATCTACTCCCAGGACACAGAAGCAATTGTTAAGGATGGCTGAAGATTTGCTTACAATGATTAGGGGTTCTCACCCCCCCCCCCCGAGAAAAGGCCTCGACAGGATGTTCCTATGGATTCCTCTGACCAGGCTTCTATATCTTCTGTCTCTTCCTCTGATCAGGAATATTCTTTTCCTCCTTATGAGGATTTGGATGCTGAGGACTCCTTGCCCTCTGCCTCTCCGCCTGAAGATTTTTCTTTTGGGGAAACCTTACATGAGATGAGGGAACATTTTCATTGGGAAGGTCAGGATTATTCTGCTTCCAAGAAGAGGCTTAGAGAATTCCTTCTTCTTCCTCAACATAGGCCTTTGGTTATCCCTCCTGTTCTTGACATTGTGGATGATGCTTTTTCTGAGGCTAATTTGAATCCTGATTCCATGCCTCCTGCTCCCTCTAAGCCTGATAGGTTTTATAGGGTTCCTGAGTCTCATTTGTTCTTATTTAAGAATCCTTCTGCAGATCCTGAAACTATATCTCAAGGTTCTAAGGCTGCTAAAGTTGCTACTTCTAAGAATCCTATTCCCTCTGAGAAGGATTCTCGTGCCTTAGACAGGTGGGGCAAAAAGGTATATACTTCTGCTACCCTTTCTGTTAGGGCTTTAAATTGCCAGTTTCATATGTTTAAGTATCAGCAATTTCTTTTGTCTGGTTTAAAGCAAAAGCTTGCTTCCCTTCCTTCATGTGCAGAAGATAAGGAACTACAGGATGTATTGCATGCAACTGAACAACTGAACAAACATAGCTTGCATTGTGGTTTTGATGCTTTGGATGCTTCTTGCAGAGCTGCAGCCTCTGGTACTGTTATCAGGAGACATGCTTGGCTTCGTGAGCAAAGTTTACCTGAACAGGTTAAGGCTAAATTATTAGATGCCCCTGTTCAGCATGATGTTCTTTTGGATCTAAGGCTGAGGCGTTATTAAAAGATGGAAGAAAAGGCAAAATCTATGCAAACTGTGAAAGATTTCTTGCAAGTTCAGCCTCCTAGATTTTCCAGGAATTGGCCCTCCAAAAATTGGTCCTTTCCCATGTCTGACAGGCCACAAAGGGGAAGATATAGACGCTCCAGAGGTCGTGGCCAAGCTCAGGCCTCCTACAGATCAAGACAATGGACTGCTTCTTCACCTAGAAGGGGAGAAGACAGATCCCAATCTCAAAGAAAGCAAACTCAATGACTCTCTCAGTTGGGCTACAGGACCTCTTTTCCTGGATGCCCCTCTCGGAGGAAAACTTTCTCTTTTTTACAGAAATTGGACTCATATTACCCAAGACAAATGGGTATTGGACGTGATTTTAAAAGGCTACAAATTCCACTTTCATACCTTGCCAAGGGCTTTCGGTTGGCCAGATCTGCCAAAACATCAATGGTCAGAGGCCTTAAATCAAGTGGATGCTCTTCTGGCCATGAGAGCCATAGAGCCTGTTCCACTCTCAGAGATGGGAAAAGGTTTTTATTCAAGACTGTTTCTGGTTCCATGAAAACAAAGCTCATGGAGACCTATTCTGGACCTTTCTGTGTTAAACACCTTTTTGGAAATTCCAAAATTCAAGATGCTTACTCTGCAGCAGCTGATTCCAATGCTCTCTCAGGACGCCTGGATGGTGACATTGGACCTAAAGGAAGCTTATTTACACATTCCCATCAGGCAGGAACGAAGGAAATTCCTCAGGTTCAAGGCAGGTTCGAGACACTTTCAATTCTCTGTACTGCCCTTTGGTTTATCTACTGCACCCAGAGTCTTTACCAAGTGCCTGGCACCAGTAGTGGCTTATTGCAGACTCCAGGGGATTCAGATTTACCCCTATTTGGACGACTGCCTTATTCAGGCAGACAGCAAGGATCTTTTGCTTCAACATCTGGATTTTGTTCAACGTCTTCTCCTCCTACTGGGATTTTCAGTGAACACAAAAAAGTCACATTTGATCCCTTCTCAACAAATGGTATTTCTGGGAGCCCTCTTAAATACAACCTTACAAAGGGCCTTCCTCACTACAGACAAACAAATACAGCTGGCTTCAATTTTCAAGACTTTGGCAACTCTACCTCAGCTCACTGCGAGGAAATTCCTGCAGGCACTGGGCTACATGGCTTCCTGCACTCTGTTGATTCCAAATGCAAGGCTTCATATGAGAAAGCTTCAATGGTATCTAAAAAGTGTATGGTCGCAGCATTACCACGATCTGGACACTCTGATCCCTCTGATCCCCTGCCTCCAGAAGGAGTTCCTTTGGTGGTCCAGGGTGTGTGCTTTAAACGAAGGAAAGCCTTTCCGTCTTCCTCAACCTTCTCAAATCATAACCACGGACGCCTCAGATTATGCTTGGGGAGCACACTTTCTAGGCAATTGCCAGCAGGGAACCTGGACAAAGGATAATCTTCACTGGCACATCAATCTGAAGGAAATGTTGGCAGTTCAAAATGCTCTTCTAGCCTTCAAGAACCTTTTGCATCCAGGGCCTCTTTTAATTTACACAGACAACACCACAGTCATGTGGTACATAAACAAGCAGGGGGGGTTCTCATTCATACCCCCTTTTCAGACTAGCTATGGCTTTATGGGACACAGCTCTAAATCTGAATCTACATCTCCAGGCCCAATTCATACCAGGAGAACAGAATCTCTTAGCAGACAGCCTGAGCAGGAACATTTTAGATCCTCACGAATGGATGCTAGACACCAACTTATTCAACAGGATTACTGCAGTTTGGGGATGCCCCCAGATAGATCTGTTTGCATCCCATCTCAATCATCAGCTGCCTCACCTTTGCACAAGGTCATTCCACAAAACAGCTTGGAAAGTGGATGCCCTGTCCTTCAGCTGGAAAAACCTTTCGGGATATGCCTTCCCTCCTCTTCCTCTACTTCCTCGGGTGTTACTAAAGATAAAACAGGACAAGCCCAAGTTCCTCATCTTGATTGCTCAAAATTGGCCTCGACAGTTTTGGTATCCAACTTTAAAGCACCTGTTCTTGGAGCCTCCTTGGATTCTCCCTCTGAACCCTTCTCTTCTGTCCCAGCATCAGGGTCAGTTGCTCCATTCCAATCTCAAGACCCTTTGCCTGGTAGCTTGGCTCTTCAAAGGAATTTGATTTCTTCTAGTCTTCCCAAGCAAGTTTTGGATGTTCTTTTGGAAGCTAGACAGCCTAGCACTAGGAAATCCTATGCCTCTAAATGGAAGAGATTTTGCATTTGGATGCAGGACCGAGGCTTGGACCCTCTGGTACCTGATCTCTCTTCTATTTTGCTTTACCTTTCGGATCTTTTGTCTAAAGGACTTTCCTTTAGTTCCATTAAGATTCATGCTTCTGCTATTTCTGCTCATTTCAATACTGATCCCCCTGTTTTTTCTCATCCTTTGGTGAGACAATTCTTGAGAGGCACTAAGAATTTAAAGCCTCCCAGGACCCCTCCTGTTCCTGCTTGGGATCTTAATTATGTTTTAGAAAAACTTACTTTGCCTCCTTTTGAGCCGGCTGCATCTTCAGATATTAAGTTTTTATCTTGGAAGACAGTTCTTTTGTTAGCTTTGACTTCTGCCAGAAGGGTCTCAGAGTTGCAAGCTCTCATGGCTGTGGAACCATACCTTACTTTCCACCAGGACAGAGTATCCTTGAGGACCAATCCTACTTTCATGCCTAAGGTGATTTTGAAAGTGGCTTTAAATCAAACAGTTCACCTTCCTACCTTCTTTCCTAATCCTCAGAATAAAGGGGAAAGGATTTTGCATTCCTTGGACGTGCACAGACAGTTACGATTTTATTTGGACAAGACTAAAGAGTTCAGAAAATCTAACCAATTGTTTGTTTCTTTGCCTCCAGTTCTCTTGGAAAGGCTATTTCCAAACAAACTATTTCCAAATGGATTTCTTATGGAATAAGATTTTGTTACACTCATCATGGGAAACAGTTTCCAGGTACTGTGAGAAGTCATTCTACTAGAGCAGCTGCTACTTCTACAGCTTTTCTCAGGGGAGTTCCTACCAAGGATATCTTGGAAGCTGCCACTTGGAGTTCTGTGCATACTTTTTCCAAGCACTACAATCTCCCTTTGTATTCTAAGACAAGGGCGGGCTTTGCCTCTGCTGTTTTGCAGGGTCTTCTTGCTGCCCCTTCTTCTGTCTAATCCTCCTCCCTTTTGTCACTGCTTTGGGATTCCACCCTACAGTTATGACTGCAACAGTGAAACACGATGAACATAGTACAGTTGCGTACACCTACCATAAATGTAGATGTTCGAGTGTCTTCACTGTTGCAGTCGGGGTTTCCCTCCCTCCTATCCCCTCTTTCTCTCTCTTTTGTGGTGTATTTGTGTTTCCTTGTTGGATTCATTTTTGATTTATTGGGGACTTCTGACATCTAGGGTAAGAAAGGCTGGAGAAGATGGCGTCGGCTGAGGGCTATGTACCAGAGCGTACTGACGTCAGGGTACTAGCTTGTACAGCCGACGCCGGACCCAGACTTTGGGATTCTGGCCGACCTCGGGCTGCCTGCCGGCAGGAGCACCCTACAGTTATGACTGCAACAGTGAAGACACTCGAACATCTACATTTATGGTAGGTGTACACAACTGTACTTTCTCAGCCTCCTGCAGAGAAAAGGCCTAGAACTGAGCAGACTGAAAACCTCTCTTCAGATGAGGCCTCTGGGGATTCTGAGCATTCAGATATTCAAGAAGAACCCTTCCAGGCCTATGAGGACTCTGATGCTGAGGAATCAATTCCCTCTGCCTCTCCTCCAGAGGATTTCTCGTTTGGTGAAGTCCTGCACTCAATGAGGGAACATTTCCAATGGCAGGGTCAGGAATTCTCTGATTCCAGGAAAAGGCCACGTACCTTCCTAAAGCTTCCCCAGCACAGACCTTTAGCTATTCCTCCTGTGATGGATGTTTTGGATGATGTTTTCTCCGACTCCAGTGCTAACCCTGATTCTCTCCCCCCTGCTCCTGTCAAGCCAGACAAATATTACAGAGTCCCTGACACTCACAAACATCTCTTTAAGGCCCACTCAGTGGATTTAGAAACTATTTCACAGGGTCCCAAGGGAGTGGCTACCTCCACTGCCAAGAATCCTTTGCCAGCGGATAGGGAAGCTAGGTCTATGGAGAGATGGGGTAAAAAAGTTTATACCTCTACCACCCTAGCTATGAGGTCACTTAACTGCCTTTTTCATATGTTTCAGTACCAGGATTTTTTACTGGATGATTTACAGAAAAAGTTAGCCTCTCCTGAGCCTATTGATAGAAAGGCAATGCAGGATCACATACGTAACACTCAGCAGGTTAACAATCATTTTCTTCAGTGTGGTTATGATGCATTGGAGGCTTCATGTAGGGCAGCTATGACTGTGGCTGTGATACGTAGACATGCTTGGTTAAAAGATCAGCCACTGCCAGACCATGTCAAAGTAAAGTTACTTGATGCACCTCTGGAAAAACAGAAGCTTTTTGGTGCTAATGCACAAGATGTGTTGAAGTCCATTGAGGAAAAAGCTAAGTCAGTACAGACAGTCAAGGATTTCCTCCAGGTTCAGCCACCCAGATTCAGTAGAAACTGGCCTTCGAAGAATTGGTCCTTCCCAGACTCGGACAAGTTTCAAAGGGGAAAGAACAGGCGTGGCCGAGGACAATACCGAGGCTCCTACAGGGGCCGCCAATGGCAACCTACAAATCAAAGTGCTGTAGCCAGTCCAGCTGCACCACAAGGACAACAACAATGACTTGATTTTCATACCGCCTACATGGGCTCAGAGAGAAGCACCCTTGGGTGGAAAATTATCCTTATTCTCGGAAAACTGGCATATCTTAACCAAGGACAACTGGATTCTGGATTTAATAGACAAGGGTTACAGATTCCACTTCCATACTTTACCTACAAGACAAGGCATGCCAAACCTGCCACACCATCAAAGGGCAGAGGCACTCATTCAAGTTTCAAAGCTATTAAGTATAAAAGCAATAGAAAAGGTACCTCCTCAGTAACAATGCCAGGATTTTATTCAAGACTGTTCCTTGTTCCAAGAAAGGAAAACAAATGGAGGCCTATACTGGACTTGTCTACTCTAAATACCTTTCTCATTGTGCCAAAGTTCAAAATGCTGATGTTACAGCTACTCCTTCCCATGCTGGGCAAGGGGTCTTGGCTGGTCACTCTGGACCTCAAGGAGGCATACCTGCATGTTCCAATCAGACAAAGCTGCAGAAGATACCTCAGATTTCATGCAGGGACAGAGCATTATCAATTCTCAGCATTGCCGCTATTTATCTACTGCACCCAGAGTGTTCACGAAATGCCTGGCATCAGTAGTGGCACACTGCAGACTCCAGGGAATTCAAATATACCCCTACCTGGACGACTGCCTCATACAAGCAGACAACAAACAAACCTTAATAAAAAACTTGGACTATGTCATGCAGTTACTACAGGCCTTGGGATACACAGTCAACATTCAGAAATCAAGACTACTGCCATCCCAACAGATTATTTTCCTAGGAGCCAAACTGGACACACAAACACAAATGGCCTACCTCACAGAGGAAAAACAACAGCAGTTACCAGAGTACTTCAAAGGCCTAGCACAGCTCTCCCAGCTGACTGCAAGGGAACTCCTGCAGGCCCTGGGATTCATGGCATCATGCATTCTTCTGATACCTTTGGCAAGACTTCATATGAGAAAGCTGCAATGGTATTTGAAAAGCTTATGGTCCTAACACAGCCAAAGCCTAGAGGACGTAATCCCACTTATTCCATGTCTGCAAAAAGAATTCTTGTGGTGGGCTCAAGCAAGTCAATTAAACAAAGGCATGTCTTTCAACAGACCTCAAGCAGGTCAAATAATTACAACAGACGCCTCAGATCATGGATGGGGGGCGCACATGGAGGGCAGATGCGTTCAAGGTCAATGGACACCAAAGGAAAGACATCTGCACATAAACCAAAAAGAGATGTTGGCAGTGATACATGCAATCGAGAGTTTCGAAAAATCACTGCAACAAGGACATTTACTAATAAGGACAGACAACACCACTGTCATGTGGTATATAAACAAGCAGGGAGGGACTCATTCATACCCCCTCTGCAGACTAACAATGATTCTCTGGGGAAAAAGCACTGAGTCTGAAGATATACCTGCAATCCCAGTTTGTGCCAGGCAAGGACAATGTACTGGTGGACAAGCTGAGCAGAAATTTCTTGGATCCACACAAATGGATGCTGCATCCCCACATTTTCTCACAAATAACAAAGACATGGGGAAGACCGGACATAGATCTCTTTGCATCTCACACGAATCATCACCTGGACAAGTTCTGTACCAGGACCCACCATCCTCTAGCCTGGACAATGGATGCTCTCTCCTTCAGCTGGAATTCCCTAAAAATGTATGCATTTCCTCCCCTGCCACTGTTGACCAAGGTGATCCTGAAGATCAAAGCAGAACAACCAACAGGCATTTTGATAGCTCCAGACTGGCCAAAGCAACACTGGTACCCATTGCTGTTGAGCATAACTCGGACCAAACCGTGGCCTCTGCCCCTATGGCCCCTGCTCCTAACACAACGCAACTACAGGGCTGTTCACCAAAACCTGAAAACATTACATCTGACAGCCTGGAGGTTACCTTAACTCCTTCCGCTTCCACTCTTTCCAAGGCAGTTCAGGACATCTTATTGGAAGCACGCAGACCTTCCACCAGAAAAACCTATTCAGCCAAGTGGAAGAGATTCAGCATCTGGACTGCCAACAGGGGTCAGGATACAACACTACTGAGTATACCTCAGATATTGGAATACTTGGCAGAAATGTTTCATTCTGGACTCTCATATTCTTCCATAAAGATTCACGCCTCAGCAATCTGAGCAAGATACAATTGTGATCCACCAGTGTTCTCACATCCTTTGCTAAGACAGTTCCTGAGAGGGATAAAGAATATCAAGCCTCCCAGAAAACAACCAGTACCTGCATGGGACCTCAATTTTGTATTGGAAAAATTATCTCTTCCTCCCTTTGAGCCAGCAGCAACCTCAGAGATGCAATTTCTATCATGAAAAACGATTTTTCTATTGGCAGTCACATCAGCAAGAAGAGTCTCGGAGATACAGGCACTCATGGCAGTACCTCCTTTCCTCATCTTTCATCAGGACAGAGTCTCTCTAAGAACAAATCCTTCTTTCAGGCCAAAGGTAATTTCCAGGGTGTGTCTAAATCAAGCTATAGTCACATTCCTACTTTCTTCCCCAATCCTCAAAATAGAGGGGAAAGACTGCTGCATACCTTGGACATACACAGGCAACTACGCTACTACTTGGACAGAACTAAGGCCACCAGAAAGTCTGACCAGCTGTTTGTAGCCTATGCTGCTGGAATACAAGGAAAAGCAATTTCCAAGCAAACAGTTTCAAAATGGATTGGACACTGCATCAGATTATGCTATTCTTACAATAGAAAAAGTGTGCCAGCCAATATTAGGCCACATTCCACCAGAGCTATAGCCACATCCACAGCTTTCCTAAGAGGAGTGGCTACGAAGGACATTCTAGAGGCTGCTACATGGAGCTCCGTGCATACATTTACCAAACACTACAACCTGCCTTTATACTCCAGATCCCGAGCAGGCTTTGCTTCGGCAGTCCTGCAGGGCATTTTAGCTACACCATCCTTTTCTTAGCTCCATCCACCCCCAGCTTGGCTATGGTATTCAACCCATATGTTATGACTGCAGTTGCATTCTTGAAGGACATAGTACAGTTTTGTACCTACCATAAATGTAGATGTCCGATAGATATGCAACTGCAGTCAGATGTTCCCTTCCTCCTTCCCCTCTTTTCCTTCTTTTTGGATCCATTCCCCCTGTTCCTTTTAGCTGGGGGTATCTCCTATGGTGTATCTGTTTATTACTGTTGTGCATGTCTGGAATTGTTTATCCATTCACCAAATTTAGCCTTCCTAGGAGGGCACCTGGCATCTGGGGCAAGAAACACTGAAGAAGATGGCGTCAGCCGATGCCTTTATACTCCAGCCATTGTGACGTCGGAGAGGAGGCGACACCAGCCGACGCTGGACCCAGACTTTGGAATTCGGCCGACCGAGGGCTGCCTGAGGCAGGACAACCCCATATGTTATGACTGCAGTTGCATATCTATCGGACATCTACATTTATGGTAGGTACAAAACTGTACTTTCTGGTTCAAGGCAGCAGAAAGCACCCATGCACTACCAGGCTATAACTCATTCCTTATCTTTCAGCCCCAGAACTTGGACCGAAGCTCCAAAGGCGGTGGTGTATCCATATTCATAAAGGATGTGCACACCTCCAGACTACTAGCCCAACATAATGCATCAGAGATACTTCACGTGCAACTAACATTGGGTAAGACAGCAATTCAGGTCGTAGCCTGTTATAGGTCACCAACCATCTCCCAAAACTCGCACTCCATGTTCCTAAGCACCCTGGAGAATATTAGGGTCCAACCTAACACTCTCTTACTAGGTGACTTCAACTACCCCTCCATTAATTGGGTAAACTACTCATGTACCAATACACTTGCCGAACATTTCCTGGAATTCATTAATTCCAATGCCCTAGACCAGCTCATTCTTACCCCCACTAGAGGTAGCAATATCCTTGACATGGTCATAACTATCATGGGCAACCATAGCTCTACACCAATAGTCAGCTCCTCCCTGGTTAGATCCGACCACAAACTAATCACCTTGGAAATCCACATCCCTCCCACCCCGTCTGCAAAGGTAAACAAGATGAAAAACTTCTCCAAAGCTAAATTTGGGCTACTAAAAATAGAGGTGGCTAACTTCAAGGCACCCATGCAAATGGAGAATAGTTGCGTGACTGCAGAATCATACACCAATGCACTGTACGAACACGTATACAAATGCATGTATCTCACCATACCCAATAGAACCAGGACGCTCTCCTCCAAAAAAAGGAAGCCAATTTGGTGGTCCCCTGTCATAAACAAACTCTATAACAAAAGGAGGAAACTGATGTGGAATAAGGTGAAGTCCCAAGACTGGAAAATCTCCCTTATCAGCCTCAACAAAAAGTTGAGATCCTTCATGAAATCCTCTAAAGCTAGCTATGAAAACAGAATTGTAGCAAATAGTAAAGACAACCACAAGGCCTTCTATAGTTATGTAAAGAATCTCCACGTCAATACCCAGATTTGCTCTGAGCTACTGCACAATGATACCTCCTATACTGAGCCAACAGATATTGCCAGTATACGGGCCGACAGATTCAGTGCTGACTTTACCCCCCCAAAGGACCAATCACAATACCAGTAGATTGCCAGGCACCCAGTATTACTGCTGCACAAGTTAAAACAGCACTATCCAAGGCCAAGAATACAGCTTCTATGGGACCTGACAATATCCCTGGCTATGTTCTACATGAACTACAGAGTTAATTGGCACCTCACCTGTGTATCCTGCTCAATCACAGCCTCACCTTCAGGCTTTATCACACCCTCACCTCAGGCTTTGTCCCTACCGAATGGCACACTGCTACAGTCATCCCTCTCCACAAAGGAGGAGCAACTACAGACCCTGGGAACTATCGTTCCATTAGCCTGACGAGTCAGATATGCACAGCTATGGAACACATCATCATGGACCTAATAAACAAGGATATAGGGAATCTCCAAACTCTGGATCCCACACAGTTTGGTTTTGTGAAGGGTAGATCATCCCTGCTCAACTTGGTCAACTTCTTTGAGTCAGTCACCAGAGCTGCGGATGAAGACAAGGTGGTTCATACAGCTTACCTTGATCTGGCCAAGGCTTTTGATACCATTCCCCACTCAGGAATCATAGAAAAACTCACTAAGCTTGGCATCAACCCCTATATCACTAGGTGGGTTGCAAACTGGCTCACAGAGCCCACAGTGCGAAAGTAGCTGACTCCAAGTCAGACTGCCGACTAGTCATTGGCTTCAGTCCTGGGTCCTCTCCTGTTTGGTATCTACTTCTCTGAAGTCCAGACCAACACGAAGGGACTCTGGCTGACAAACCTCACAGACGACTGCAAGTTGAGAGCTGTAATTAACTCCCCAAGTGATATTGACTTCCTACAGAATGGCCTCACTGAGACCAACGACTGGTGTCAGAACCATGGCCTTAAGCTCAATGCCAAAAAATGTGTTGTCATCCCCTTTGGGAAAAACCCGGTTCACATGAATTACCACAGTGATGGCAGTCCACTGAACACAGAAGGCGTTATAAGAGATCTGGGAACACAGGTTGACGGCAACCTCTCTTTTGATCACCACATTGCCACTGTGGTCTTAAAGTCCTTCTATATGGCACATCTCATTACTGAGGGTTTTGCATCCAGGAAGAAAGAGGTCATTGTCTCCTTCTACTCTTCCCCTATTAGGCCAATCATTGAGTACAATGCCTCATTTGGCATGTACCTCACTAGACACCTGCAACAACTGGAGAAGCCGCAAAAGTACTTCACAAAGAGGATCCTAGGCCTTAAACACTTGTCCTATATGGAAATACTCAAAAAACTCCAACTATTCTCTGTCTCATATCGCCTACTTAGAGGCGATCTCTGCTTGACTTACAAAGCTATGTCTGACCCAGCTCTGTTAGAAATGCTACATCTAAAGAAATCCCAATCCCTGCACACTACACATTCTAGAGACTTCAACCTCATTACCACAATTAACAGAACATGCTAGAGGGACAGGCTCATAACCCAGAGACTGCCCATGCTATGAAACAGACATCCCATTCATGTCAAGCAGGCACCTTGCTGACCCTCTTCAAGAGAAATCTTGATGAGTAGATGGGAAACAGAAAATTCACCCCGTGGATAACTCCAGTGGCTCTACTCGACAGAGGCACTGGGAACTAAGTTCGGGTGGCACTATGCCAGGGTAATCCTATGGCTAGGCTTGTAAAGGCCCAAGGGTCATTAGCCTAGTACACACCTATGAACCTATGAGTTGAGCCCAGAATGTGTGGCATAACTTACTTGTAGTAACTATGCAGTAGCAAACCTCACCCAAATCCCCTCCCACCACTGTTGTATTACTGACTTCTAGGCAGCCTGTGTCAGCTTGCATTTTTTGAAGGACAGGAGGTCTGAAATAAAGACATTTTTAAATATCAATCTTATACACACAAAGTTGCTAGAGTAACAGGTTTTGTCTTGGTATGCATTTTCTTGGAGAATACGTTGTTGGAAAGTCAGATAAAGTTGCTAGAATAAAAGTTTTTTCTTTCTGGGTGCATTTTTTGAAAGATAGGAAGGCTGAAGTAGGTACACATTTTAAACACTGTTCTTATAAACTTAGAATGTTGCTGGAATTACAGGTGCCAACATGCATTAACTTGGTGCTAGTGAAATTTTAAATTCAGTTTTATAATTTTTTTCACTGCTTTTAATAGTCTGTAACTGTGAGGATAACCCTTGGTGTTTACCTCTGAAATGTTACGCTCCCAGTTTCATTTGCTGTTTCACAACAGAGAGGGCACTAACGTCATATAGTTATGCTTGATTTTATTCATCTGTCTCTGAATTTTTTAGAGTATCCTTGCTTTTTTTCTTTAGAAGTTTGTCACTTGTTATTTTGCGTGCTTTTACAACAGAACCATGGAGACTGCATGTGTTAATTTACAAATGTCCAAGTTAGTCTTCCTGTCAGTCAGCAGAATGTTAACACAATCCTGATCTTCCCTTTGGCTGTCAATCAAGTGTAGCACGCCCACACATATGCAGCCCTGCCAGGGCGGGTACTACAAGCAAGTGATGCAGAATGAGCTTCAGTGATGCACAAAACCGGTTAAATACAGGTGGAATTTACTAATCTCTCTTGTCTTTCTCTGTAGTGTAGTTCTTATTTAATGGACACTGCTTAGTTTAAAATTACTTTTTCATGCAAAAGTAATAGCACAGAGTCAAATCTGCCCACATTTGAACACCGCTGTTAGATTTTAAAAAACCCTTCAAGGCACCCTTTAGAGAATTTCACTTAAACAGCATGCATGTACATTTAAGTGCCTTTAACAGAACACACAAAGGCTGCATTTAGGAATTCATTCATGTCTTTGCTGAAGTACCTTATTTCAGTAGTTTGCAGGTTTGATAACACTTTCAGATACTTCTGGATAATTCTCAAAATTAAAGAACAGAACTTTAGTAGTTCATTAAGCAAGAAGTACTGCCCAACATAGTGTATGTTACCATGTTAACACATGCCAAGGGGTGTTCTGAGGCCTGACATTGCAAACGGAGGGCCTCAGAACTCCCCCTGAGTGTGCATTATGTACACAGTAACACAAACCCTGTTGGACATTATTGCTTGCTTAGAGAATGGGCAATCACTGCATTAAACCCTTATTGGAAAACAAAATTTATGTCTTGAGCTAAAAGGCTGAGAGATATACATATGTCTTAACTGCTCCTGCTACTGATTGATCTCTCTCTCACACACACACACTTCCAGTTTCATGCACACAAGCACGCATACACTCAACGCACCCAGACCGAGACATAAGCACACATACCCGCATGCACTCACACACACACACACACACACACACACACACACACACACACACACACACACAGACACACACACACACACACACACACACACACACACACACACTTGTCTTTCTTTTTCTTTTTTCATGTTTTTATGTTTCTTTTAATTTTACACTTGCTAAACAGCAAAAGAGCTGCTTAGAGAACGTAAAATAATGTCTCAGTGAATCTAACTCTCACTTTCATGCATGCTTACACTCAAACACAGACATAAACAGGCACACACACTTTTCTGTTTACAGTGTAAAATAATGGCATCCGTTAACTTCCTTACAGTCCGAGCTGCCGTGAAGCGTTGGACTCACTTTTCAGTGGGCATTACTTGTACAGTAACATTCTGCTGGACAACATTTGTTCTCCAATCGGGGTTTAATGTATGGATTGCTAATTCTCTAAAGTTCAGTAACTCACAGTTTTCCTCAGTCTCATTTACACTTAATGTCCAGGCCTTCCTTGCTTATACCTCTGGTCTTGCTTCAGGCTGTGTTCATTCAAGCCCCATAGCCACTCTGGTCTTGGGCAAGTAATAGAGCATTGTCTGCCATCTCTACAATTCTAATGGGCAGGCCTTTGCCTGCATATTAGGATTCTGCCTGCATAACTTCTGTGAACCAGCCCATCTACATCCCTATGCAATCCCTCTAACTTGAGGGGCAAAACTTCTGTGTTGCTTCCATCTTCCATTCTCTTTTTTATATTTTTGTAGGTGAGCTAGGAATTATTTGGCTACAGGCCATTCCACTGAGCAAACAGACTTCCAACCTCTATATCTGTCTGTCTGTCTGTCTGTCTATCCATCTATCTGTCTATCTATCTATCCATCTATCTATCTATCTATCCATCTATCTATCTATCTATCTATTTATCTATCTATCTATCTGTCTGTCTGTCTATCCATCTATCTGTCTATCTATCCATCTATCTGTCTGCCTATACCTGGCTGTATCTCTTTTGATGTATAAAATGTAATGGTGTCATAGCAGTAGTGCTACTTGAAGATTAGTAGAGCATAAGCCTATAAACCTGTAAAATAATATATTTTAGAAATTAATGACTTTTTGTAAATATACAATTGATTTCATTTGTCTAGGTAGAGCCCTTGCTTTGCATTTTAACATGATTTGTTACAGCTTTTAACTGCTCAGCTTTCGTTTAACGTGTTGCAATAACAATATCATTTACAGTGACAACTGTTATGTGTGTTTTCTTTGCTGAAATCATTTATTTTCTGGCTGAAAACTATCAAGACAGACCTTCTGCTGGCTTTCTAAATCTTATTTTTCTGAAACGCTGTCCTCCACCATGATGTCATGTTAGGTTAAGAGCATAGAGCAGGAAATATTGAAGAAGAAGAAGAAACTTTTTTCACTGATTTGGTCGTATGCTTTTTTTCTTTTTTTCCTGGGCTTCAGCTGTGACTGGATAAAAACACTGTAAATGCATTTACATTCAGTTTTGTAATCAGTGTTGCACTGGGTGCTTTACTTTTTTATATGGCACTATTTTTGAAGGAGCTACAGTTAAGTTTGTGCTGCACTGATTGCAGCCTCATGCTTGTTGCAGTTGATTTTTAAAAATGGCATGATGAACAGTATATTTTGTTTCTCTGGAAGTAGAGATTTGTGTATTGTTTTCAGGTGTCTAAGCCAAGATGTGATGTTAAATGTGCTGGGCATACTTCTCAACTTTCCAGAATATTGTAGAATGCTCCTGACTGGGTTTACACTTATACGCACACAAACACATAACTTTAACGCAGTACTGCTACATACTCCACATGCACATCACACTCAATCTCTGTGATCTAGTCCCAGCACTATCATCATTTCATCTTCTCTCATTTACCCTACAAATAATTTCAGGAATACGTGTTTGTTACTTTGTAAACTGCAGTAGATATCCAGTCCTGTACTTTCATAATAAACTCTACAACTGAAGGAAGAAACTGTTAAAGTACCAAGACTGGAAAAATTCCCTTATTATCCTCAACAAAAAGTTGAGATTCCCTCATCAAAACCTCTAAAGCCAGCTATGAAGGTAGAATTGCAGCAGACAATAAAAACAACCACAAAGCCTTCTTTAGTTATATCAAGAATCTCCATGGCAATACCCATATTTGCTGTGAGTTACTGCACAATGGTACCTCCTATACTGAGCCAACAGATATTATCAACATACTGGCCGACAGATTCAGTGCCAAATGTACCCCTCTCTCCTCCCCCTAAAGGAATAATCTCAATACCGGAAGAATGCATTACTGCAGCACAGGTTAAAGCTGCATTGTCTAAGGCCAAGAATACAGCTTCCATGGGACCAGACAATATCACTGGCTGTGTTCTACATGAATTAGAAAGTGAACTGGCACCACATCTCTGTGCTCTGTTCACTCACAGCCTCACCTCAGGCTTTGTCCCTACCGAATGGTGCACTGCTACAGTCATCCCTCTCCATAAAGGAGGAGTGACTACAGACCCTGGAAATTATTGTCCCATTAGCCTGATGAGTCTGATATGTAAGGTTATGGAGTGCATCATCATGGACCTAATTAACAAGGATATAGGGAATCTCCAAACTCCAGATCCCACACAATTTGGTTTTTTGGAAGGTAGATCATGCCTGCTTAACCTGGTTGACTTCTTTGAGTCAGTCACCAGAGCGGTGGATGAAGGTAAGGCAGTTCATACAGTCTATCTCGAAATGGCCAAGGCCTTTGATACCATTCCTCACTCGGGAATTATTGATAAACTCACCAAACTAGGCATCAACCCCTGTATCGTTAGGTGGGTTGCAAATTGGCTCACAGAACACACAGTGTGAAAGTAGCAGACTCCAAATCAGACTGGCGACCAGTCACGAGTGGAGTCCCACAGGGATCGGTCTTGGGTCCTCACCTGTTTAGCATCTACTTTTCAGAAGTCCAGGCCAACACAGAGGGACTCTGAATGACCAAATTCACAGATGACTGCAAGCTGGAAGTCATTAACTCCCCAAGTGATGCATACATCCTACAGAAAGGCCTCACTGAGACCAATGACTGGTGTTGAAGTCATGGCCTTAAGCTTAATGCCAAAAAATGTGTCGTCATCCCCTTTGGGAAAAACTCAATTCCCACTAATTACTACATCGATGGGAGCCCACTGAACACTGAAGGTGTTATAAGAGATTTGGGGACACAGGTTGACAGCAACCTCTCCTTCGACCACCACATTACCACTGTGGTCAGAAAGTCCTTCTGTGTGGCACATCTCATTACCATGGGTTTTGCATCCAGGAAGAAAGAGGTCATCATTTCTTTCTACTCCTCCCTCATTAGACCAGTCATAGAGTATAATGCCCCATTTGACATATACCTCATTAGACACCTGCAACAGCTGGAGAGGTCATAAAAGTATCTCATGAAGAGGATCCTAGGCCTTAAACACATGTCCTACGTGATAGACTCAAAGAAAACTCCAGCTAGTCTCTGTCTCATATCATCAACTAAGAGGCAATCTCTGCTTGACTTACAAAGCCATGTCTGACCCAGCTCTGTTAGAAATGCTACATCTAAAGAAATCCCAATCCCTCCGCACCACACGCTCCAGAGACATCAACCTCATTACCACAATCAACAGAACATGCTGGAAGGACATGTACATAACCCAGAGACTGCCCATGATCTGGAATAGACTTCCCATACATGTCAAGCAGAGCACCTCGCTAGCCGTCTTCAAGAGAAATTTTGATGAGTGGATGAGAAATTGAAATCCCTGGGGATCACTCCAGTGGCTGTAGACCATGATAGAGGCACTGGGAACTGACGACGGGCGACACAATGCCAGGGTACTTCTATGGGCTAGGCTTGTAAAGGCCCCAGGGCCATTATCCTAGTACACATCTATGAATGTATGAATTTATACTACATTTTCTTTAGAAATAAATAAATTTAAAAAAGAAACATTTCACTTTACATAGAGAAGAACTGAAACAACATACCGAATTGGTGTGTGTGTGTGTGTGTGTGTGTGTGTGTGTGTGTGTGTGTGTGTGTGTGTGTGTGTGTGTGTGTGTATCAATGCATGACACAGCTTCTTTGAAGATTATTACAGTAATCATTCCTGATCTCATACTCATAGCTAATTTTCAAACAAATCTATACTGTTCGGTAACATCTTCCCTTTGATTCCAAACAGAAATACTTTTATCCATACATATATCGGTACTCAAAACATTAACAATAACAACAGTGCACCACTGTAAACCAGCAGTGATAACAGTAAATGACACCAGAAGATGAAAGTAATTCAGTCAGCAGGTTAGAAAAAAAAAATATATAGTTAATTTAGTAATCAGCGTAAAAAAGAAATTCATTATAGCCTAGCAGAGCCCATACTATTTGTGATTTCCCAAAGTTATTGTATTTTATTTACTATTTATTAAATTATTGTTTTTATTTACTGGAAAAGACCATCTAGGAGGAAAAAGTAAGTTTTAGCAGAGTCCTGGTGAGAAAAGCTTAATTTGATTGAGACATAAAATAACATATATGCATACGTTTATATTGTGTTAAAGTGCTTGAGCATACAGTAATGAGAAAAACAAAAACATTGACAAGATGCATATGAATTCAGTATACAGACATAATCATAATACAGTCAATATAATGATATGCAAAACTGTCCAAAGGTAGATCAGAATTTATGTTTACACTAACAAAGTTAAGATCTATAATATTTTATGATAGGACGGTAGGATAATGAACTTTTTTAACATTGTAAAGCTGAGGAGAGTGTGGTACAGTTTATGTGACCCAGTAGACATAATAGTACAGGATAACAGAATACTGACCAAGTAGTCATTTTAGAGCAGGATTTTACTATGGTTTGTTGTCCCACTAACATCGGCATTGCTGTCATATGAACTTCCTGATGACCTCAAATAATTGTAGCCCTTACAAGGATTTAGAATTCCAACATCAGAAGTTAAACCAATAACTTGGACATCAGTACACTTGCTAGAAAAAAACATGCCAGTTCTCAGAATTACTTTCATGCACTGAACTGACAGCTTTAGTGGAAGACATCAAAGGTTAGAGGACATTCCGCAGAGAATTGCAGGAGAAGGAGCATCACACAATGAAAAATAACAGAAAAAAGTAAAAATTATTAAAAGTCATGAAATTATTATTGGGAAACCACAGAAGGAGGCATTACAACAATAAAACAACCATGAAGGCAAGAATAGTGACAATTCACTTTAAGATTATCTTTCTATAGGGCTTTGTTTATCAGGCATTTGTTTTCTGTTGATTTTTGTATTTATTTATTTTATTTGTTTGCATTTTGAATATTGCATATTACTGAAACCACATCCCAAATCTGTAATAATTATTATGGTCAAACAAGTAATTCTCCTTAATTTCATGAATACTAACCTGGATGCGATAATAAATGAGTACTGTTTTCATATGGTAGTGGATCGCTTTTATTGTACTACTTTGTACGCTGTATTTTTACCACAGTTAGTTTCATTGAATGTAGACGTCAGGTGAAATGAAAATGAAATGGTTAAACAGTGTCCCTCATCAGTGTATGAAATCATACCCTCTTACACATTGTTTGACTTGTTCTGAGGTATAAATGCACCTTTTTAGTGTGTGTGTGTGTGTTTTTCGTGTTATTTAAGGTATTCTGGGCTCATCTTAGCCACATGAACAACATTTTCCTTGTTTATACATTTAAATCAGAGGTCATGTGCTTTGCTCTTTCATACTGTGTGCACTGTCACTTATAAATTTGCATTTTTGTTTGCTATTTCCAATGTTTTCATGTTAAAGAAATCTAAAAGGCACCTTTTTTTATTCCACACACAATCCTGTCACAACAGCACATGCGGTAAAGTATCAAGATAACTGCAATCCTATGGCAACTTATCATTTCAGCAAAAAGCAGTTTCAGGTTCCTTGCATGAGAAATAAACATATTTACAGTTTGTTTACTGGGTAGGTGATCCAATCTACTCACCCTCTTCAGTCAGGCCATGATTAAAAAGGAGTGCATTAGCTAATCTACATGTACAAATATTTACATCATGTAGTAGGAGAAAAGATAGGAAAAAAATGTTACATAAGAGGTAAAAAAGCAAAGTATGTCATCACAGTACAGCTGTTTTAAAACCGGAATCGCAGAAGAAAAATCAATACTTATATAGAAATATTTTCATACATTTTCAGCAAATGCTTTGCTGAGTATAATCACAACCACCATCAACTGTCAAAATACATTGATTGTACTGACAGAGGCATTTACCAAATCCGGTGTATGTTTATGTCAGACCAGTTTTGGAACGTGGTTGCGAAAATACACAAGTACCAAAACTTCTCAGTAGTCATCTTGGAATTACTGCTTCTGTTTTCTCCTGGTGAGAGATTGGAGTACAGGAATATTATTTCCTGGAGACTGCTGATCATCAGAAAGCCTAATAACTGCTTTATAGGTGACAGGATAGAATTTGTGCTTATATTCTGGTCCTGGTGAGAGAATATGCAGAGTGCATTGATTCCTGACTGTTACTGGTTGGAGAGTGAGTGTCTGTGCTTAACGTTCTGAATGGTCTACTTGCTATTCAAGGCATCTACCAGGAAAAGACTACAAGCCTACAGACTCTTGTATCATCTGGGACAAGACTGTGGATCACTAAACAGGCTGTGTCCTGATTCTTATCTTGGGATTGGTGCTAACATTTTTCTTCTGGTGAGAGAAGAAGCAAAGTAGCATTGTATCTCAGCAGAGTGAAGCTGAGCTGAGACCAGCATTAGTAGTAGCCAGGCAATAGCCACTCATGTGACTCCCCTCTTTTCATCTTTCTTGACAAGCTAATTCTTTGTTTTCAGTAAGTACTGCTTGCTTTACTTCTAACTTCAGAATATCCACCTAAGTACTTCTTCCTTAAACTTTCAGGGTATACATATTAGTTTCCCCTCAGGTGTTTGGCAGTGCTGTTATAGACTCGTACACCTTGAGGGACATTTTTCCTGTGAAAGCACAATTGAAATTTCTTCAATACCTACTTGCACACAGGACAACTAGTTTGCAGTGACAAGCACTGTCCCCATAGCTGCAAACCGGATACTCTAGACAGTGATTGATATTCTCACTCCAACTGTCTAATCAATAAAAAAAGGGTCTGTTGCCATGGATATGAAATTTCCTACTGTCTCCATCACCGGCTTGGTGGATATTGGCATCCTGAGGCAATGTTTCCTCATGTTTATTGACAACCAGTTAATTCTCAAACAAACTGATATGGTATTTGAGAGATGTAGTTATACAATGTCACTGGAGGCAAAGCTCACACATAAAAGTACTCCTAATGTCAATAAGATTGTCAGTAGTACGCATACTGCACCCATCATGCACAATTCAAAGCAGACATATCGACCCACATATGCTGAGGCATGTAAATGTAACCTTCCTAAACCACAAAGACCTCCTAGACGAAGTACACATAACAAATACCCTCAGCAGCCCGAAATGAACTCTCTTAAAACAACACCTACATTAACACATAGAACTACATCTCATGAAGCCTCTACCTCTATGCCCAAAAGGCAAACAACTACAATCCAGCATTCTAGACATTGGACACTCCATCGTGAGGCACACTGATGTGCCTCTCACCAGGCTGAGTAAGGAGAAAGTCACGGTCAGTTGCTTATCAGGGGATAGGATATTACTCAGACACTTAGGTCATTGGACCACAATTACTAATATGACTCAGTCGTAGTCCATGTGGGAGTAAATGACCTGAGACATACCTCCCTAGACTATATGAAGACAGGCATCATGGAGCTCTAGGAATATGTGTCTCAGGCTGGTGTAAGCCTAGCATTGAGCAGCATTTTACCTTCTCCGAGGGTGATGCCACAATTTGAACAAAAGATGATTGACTTTAAAAATTGGCTTAGTTTCTGGTGTCATTCTAAGGGAGTGCAGTATTTGTCAGCATGGAAGGAGATGGTCAACAGGCCATGCTGCTTTGCCAAGGATAGACTGCACCTCTCCCGTCTAGGCTTTCAACTATTTGCTAAAACATTGTCTTCCCCCATAGTGCCTTTTTTAGGCAATGCCAAACTTAAAGTACTTCCAACATAGCAAATCAAAACCAAGAAAATCTAAAGGTATTACTGCTCAATGCTAGGAGTGTAAACAAAAAACTCCACTCCCTAGAAGCTCTCTTTACCCAAGAGAATGCTGACGTCTGTGAGGTCACTGAGACATGGTTTAAAGCCGCAGAGAACACACCAATAGTGCTAGGTTATAATGTAGTTCACGCATTTAGGCCAGCTACTTCATAGGCAGATACTAAATGTGGAGGTGTAGCTATTTACAAAAAAAGATAAATATACTTCAAGGCTGGTCAAACAGGACAATGCACTTGAGCTGCTCCATGTTCAAATCACCATAGGTAAAATCCAATGCCACTTCCTTGCAAGCTGTAGGTCCCCCTCTATGATCCAGGAAACCCATACCATGTATTTAAACTTCTTAGAAACACTAACCATTAAACCCAATACCATATTCATGGGTGACTTTATTTACCCAACTATTAACTGGGAATCCTGTAAGGCATGAAACGTACATGCACAGAGATTCCTGGATTTTGTAAACACAAACTCCCTGGACCAGATAGTCAATACACCAAACAGGGGTGCAACCGTACTGGATCCCATCTGGTCCTCACTAATGTGGGAGACTGCTGCACACCCCCTACTGTAATGCCTTCCCTGGAAAGGTCATACCACAAAATGGTCTCCTTTGAAGTAAAAATAAAACATTGACCTCCAGCTAAACCTACTGCTATTAAGTGAGAACTTGGCAAAATTTCAATCCCCCATAAACCCTGGGAACACTGCTGCCTATGCATAAATATTCACAGAAACCCTTTACAAGCATGTTAACTACATAGAGGCACCAGTACCCACCAGGAAGAAGTGAAGAACTGACTAAAAAAAACAAGCCACCCTGGTGGAATCACAAAATCAATAGGCTGTATAACAGGAGGAAGAAATCATGGCAAAAATTAGGAAGTGCAGCACCCAGCAGGATAAAAGCACTCTCATCAAACTAAACAAATAACTCCGAGGACAAATGAAGTCCCAGGCCAAGGACAACCACATAGCATTCTTTAGCTTTGCCATCAACCTCAAAGGCAGTACACAATTGTGCGTAAAGCTCATTGTAAATGGAGCCGCCTATACTGAGCCAGAAGACACAGCAAACATCCTGGCTGATAAATTCAGCTTGAACTTTACCCCTTTCTCCCCCTCAACCTTCCCTCAGGAAATGTCATCAAATATAACTCCCCCAACTATCACCAGGTAACAGGTCCCTAATGCTCTCTGAAAGACCAAGAACACTGCATCAATGGGCCCAGACAATACCCCAGGATGCCTTCTAAATAGCATGAAACATGATCTACCAGGGCCTCTGAAATTATTGTTTAACTGTAGCCTCCAAACAGGCTTCATGCCTCATGAATGGAAAAAGGCAACAGTCATCCCTCTGCCCAAAGGTGGGCCATCTACAGACCCTGGAAACTACAGACCCATAAGTCTCACTAGTCTTGCATGTAAAGTCATGGAAAGAATTATCATGGAGATGATCAATACAGATATAGTAAACATCTAGACACTGGACCCAACCCAGTTTGGTTTAGTCTAGGGCAGATCATGCCTACTCAACCTAGTGGACTTCTTTGAGAAGGTCACCAAAGCAATGGATGAGGGAAAAATTGTTCGCACTGCCTACCTTGACCCAGCCAAGGCATTTGATACAATACCCCACTGGGGCATTGTTGACAAACTCAAGAGGTTAGGTACAGACTTGTATTTCACCCAGTGGATAGCCAAGTGGGTCACAGACAGGACCCAGGAAGTTAAAATTGGGGAGTCCACCTCTACAAAGATGTCAGTCACAAGTGGAATCCCTCAAGAATCAGTCCTTGGACAGCTCCTTTTTGCATTTACTTGTCAGAAGTCAAGGCCAATGTCAGTGGTCTCCGGCTGACTAAATTTGCAGATGATTACAAATTAGGAGCTGCCATTGAATCTCACACTGACACAGATGTTCTCCAGGAGGAGCTGACACAGACAAACAGCTGGTGTCAGAGCCATGGACTAAAACTAAATGCCAGGAAATGTATAATAGTATCCTTTGGGAAGTCATCCATCCCTGGTAACTATCATATTGACAACAGAGCTTGACTCAGGTGTCAGGGAATTAGGTACACGCATAGATAGTAATCTAGCTTTGATCATCATGTGTCTACAGTGGAGATTAAATCATTCTATACTGCACAACTTATAAACAAAGGCACGGCATCCCAGGAAGTCATTGTTCCACTGTATTTGGCATTCACCAGACCTATCGTTGAGTACAATACCCCCTTTGGTATGTACTTAACCAGGCATATCCAACAATTGGAACTTCCACAGAGGTTCCTCACAAAAAGAATACAAGGTGTAAGTAAAATGTCCTATGAAGACTGCCTCAAGGCTCTTTCCCTGTATTCTGTCTATTACAGACTTTTGAGGAGAGATCTATGCCTGGCATACAGGGCATTGTCAGACCCCACTCTGATGGACCTCCTGCATAGCCACAAAATATCCTGTGATATAAATAGGTCCTGGTGGAGAGATAGGTATGTATCCCAGAGACTACGTCTATAGAACAGGCTCCCCATCCATGTGAAGCTGAGTTCCTCCCTAACCCAATTTAAGTGTGATTCAGGTCGTAGTCTGCAACAGATCCTCAACCATGTCCTAAGACTCACACTCCATGTTCCTAAGCACCCTGGAGAATATTATGGTCCAACCTAACACTCTCATACTGGGTGACTTCAACTACCCCTCCATTAACTGGGAAAACTACTCGTGCCAATACACTTGCCCAATGTTTCCTGGAATTCATTAATTCCAATGGTCTGGACCAGCTCATTCTTACCCCCACTAGAGGTAGCAACATCCTTGACCTGGTCATTACTAACATGGGCGACTGTTGCTCTACACCAATAATCAACTCCTCCCTTGTTAGATATGACCAAAAACTAATCACCTTGGAAATGCACATCCCTCCCACCCAGCCCACAAAGGTAACCACCATGAAAAACTTCTCCAAAGCTAACTTTGGGCTCCTAAAAACAGAGGTGGCTAACTTCACAGCACCTATGCAAATGGAGAATAGTTGCATGACCGCCGACTCATACACCAATGCATGGTACGAACACGTACACAAATGCACGGATCTCACCATACCCAATAGAACCAAGACATTCTCCACCAAAAAAAGGAAGCCAATCTGGTGGTCCCTTGCCACAAACAAACTCTACAACAGATGGAGGAAACTGATGCGAAATAAGGTGAAGTCCCAAGACTGGAAAAACTCCCTTACCAGCCTCAGCAAAAACTTGAGATCCCTCATCAAATCCTCTAAAGCTAGCTATGAAAACAGAATTGCAGCAGATAGTAAAGACAACCACAAGGCCTTCTGTAGTTATGAAAAGAATCTCCATGGCAATACCCAGATTTACTCTGAGCTACTGCACAATGGTACCTCCTATACCGAGCCAACAGATATTGCCAATATACTGGCCGACAGATTCAGTGCCAACTTTACCACTCTCTCCCCCACCAAAGGACCAATCACAATACCAGTAGATTGCCAGGCACCCAGTATTACTGCTGCATAGGTTAAAACAGCACTGTCCAAGGCCAAGAATACAGCTTCTATGGGACCTGACAATATCCTCGGGTGTGTTTTATATGAACTACATAGTGAACTGGCACCTCACCTGTGTGCCCTGTTCAATCACAGCCTCACCTCAGGCTTTGTCCCTACTGAATGGCGCACTGCTACAGTCATCCCTCCCCACAAAGGAAGTGCATCTACAGACCCTGGGAACTATCGCCCCATTAGCCTGATGAGCCTGATATGGAAAGCTATGGAGCGCATCATCATGGACCTAATAAACAAAGATATAGGGAATCTCCAAACTCTGGATCCCACATAGTTTAGTTTTGTGAAGGGTAGGTCATGCCTGCTCAACCTGGTCAACTTCTTTGGTTCAGTCATCAGAGCTGTGGATGAAGGCAAGGTGGTTCATACAGCCTACCTTGATCTGGCCAAAGTTTTTGATACCATTCCCCACTCAGGAATCATAAAAAACTCACTAAGCTAGGCATCGACCCCTATATCACTAGGTGGGTTGCAAACTGGCTTACAGATAGAACCCACAGTGTGAAAGTAGCTGACTCCAAGTCAGACTGCTGACCAGTCACAAGTGGAGTCCCACAAGGTTTGGTCCTGGGTCCTCTCCTGTTTGGTGTCTACTTCTCTGAAGTCCAGGCCAACATAAAGGAACTCTGGCTGACAAAATTTGCAGATGATTGCAAGTTGGGAGCTATTAACTCCCCAAGTGATGTTGACATCCTACAGTTGTAAGTCAAGCAGAGATCGCCTCTAAGTAGGCGATATGAGACAGAGAACAGTTGGAGTTTTTTGTCTGTCCATATAGGACAAGTGTTTATGGCTTAGGATCCTCTTTGTGAGGTACTTTTGCAGCCTCAGATATTGCCAGTATACTGGCCGACAGATTCAGTGCCAACTTTACCAGAAAGGCTTCAATGAGACCACCGACTGGTGTCAGAACTAAGGCCTTAAGCTCAAGGCCAGAAATGTGTTGTCACCCCCTTTGGGGAAAAACCCGTTTACCATGAATTACCACATTGATGGTAGTCCACTGAACACAGAAGGCGTTATAAAAGATCTGGGAACACAGGTTGACAGCAACCTCTGTTTTGACCACCACATTGCCACTGTGGTCAGAACGTCCTTCTATGTGGCACATCTCATTACTAAGGGTTTTGCATCCAGTAAGAAAGAGGTCATTGTCTCCCTCTAGTCTTCCCTCATTAGGCTAATCATCAAGTACAATGCCTCATTTGGCATGTACCTCACTAGACACCTGCAATAACTGGAGAGGCTGCAAAAGTACCTCACAAAGAGGATCCTAGGCCATAAACATTTGTCCTATATGGACAGACTCAAAAAACTCCAACTGTTCTCTGTCTCATATCGCCTACTTAGAGGCAATCTCTGCTTGACTTACCAAGCCATGTCTGACCCAGCTCTGTTAGAAATGCTACATCTAAAGAAATCACAATCCCTCCACACCACATGCTCCACAGACCTCAACCTCATTACCACAATCAACTGAACAAGATGGAGGGACAGGTTCATAACCCAGAGACCACCCATGCTGTGGGATAGACTTCCCATGCATGTCAAACAGAGCACTTCACTGGCACTCTTCAAGAGAAATCTTGATGAGTGGATGGGAAATAGAAAATTCACCCCGGGGATCACGCCAGTGGCTGTACTTTACAGAGGTACTGGGAACTAAGGTTGGGTGGCATGATGCCAGGGTAATCCTATGGGCTAGGCTTGTAAAGGCTCCAAGGCCATTAGCGTAGTACACACCCATGAACCTATGAACCTATGAACTTGGACAGTTGGATGGGAAACCGGAAATTCATCCCTGGTTTGACACTTGTCTCTAATGGACACAGATAACTTGTAAATGTTTCATCTCCCAAGCCCCTGCTTACACTTATCAAGGCTATCAGAACTTGTCAGAGACTTGGGATGCATGGGTCAGCTTAAAAAAGCCCTTGTGGTCATTAATCTAGTAAACACCTATGAACCTATGAACTTGTCACTGAGCATACTACCTCTCCAAGGATGATGCCATGTTACCAACAGAAGATGACTGATTTTGACAACAGGCTTAGCTTCTAGTATCATTCCAAATTATTTGACAGCCTGAGAGGACATGGTTGACAGACCACACTGCTTTCCCAGGGATGTTCTGCACCTATCCCCTCTAGGATTTTGGATATTGGCAAAGATGTTTCAACTCCATACTGCCATTTTAGGCAATGCCAAACTGGTAAACCTCCCAACATAACTGAAACTACAAAGGAATATCTGAAGGGGGTACTATTCAATTCTAGAAGTGCTAACAAGAAACTCCACTCCTTGCAAGCCTTCCTGTCCCTGGAGAGTGTAGACATCTGTGTACTAATGGAGACATGGTTTAAAGTCGTGGAGAGTACCCCAGCATTGCAAGGTTTTAATAATTCCTTTCACACCTTTAGACCAGCTACTGTACAGGAGGGAACTAAAGGTGGAGGAGTCTCCATCTATATTAAAACCAACCTCACATCCAGACTAGTTAAAGTGAATGACCCACTGGAACTCATACATGTACAACTAACCATAAACAGGGTCTTGTACCATATCCTTGCAACCTATAGGTCCCCCTCCATGTCCCACAAAACCCATAAAATCTATCACAATGTATTAGAGTCCCTCATTGTTCAATCCAATATGATATTCATGGGTGATCTCAACTACCCCTCTATTGATTGGGAATCCTGTACCACTTCTAATGCACAAGCTCAGCAATTCCTAAACTTTGTTAATACCAACAGTGGGAGGTTGGCATAATGGTTAAGGTGTTTACCTTACAAACACAAGGTGCTGGGTTTGATTCTCACATGGTGTAATTGGCTAGGTTTAAAATGGCCCACAAGGGCAGTTAGCCTAGTACTAATCTATGAATCCTGGAACATTTGGTCCATTCTCCTACCAGGGGTGCAAGCATCCTTGAACTTGTACTCACAAACATGGGGCGGGGACTGATGTTCCTCATCCAGTGTAATTTCTTTCTCATCAGATCTGACCGTAAGGCAGTATTGCTTGAAATAAAAATTAAATCTGGGGATCCAGTGAACCCCAAAACCTTTAAGAACTATTCCAAGGCTAACTTGTCTCTACTAAGTTACACCTTGGCTAAATGCCAGGCACCCCCAAACTCAGTAAACACCATAGCATATGCTGAGCTACTTACAAAATCTCAATAAGATGAACTCAAAAGACAAGCCACCATGGTGAAATCACAGTATCATTTGGTTATACAACAAAAGAAAAAAAAAATCTTGGCCAAGCGTAGGAGGAACAAAGCCATACATATTAATAGCCCCCTGACCAATATAAACAGGCAGGTAATAGAGTTAATTAATACAGCAAAGGCTAAATTTGAAGAAGAAATAGCTTCTCAGGCAAAGGAAAACCACAAAGCTTTCTACAGCTATGTCTGTAACCTTAGGAGAATTGTGCAACAATGTGCAGAATTTATTGTAAATGGCATCACCTACACTGAACCGGAGGCCATTTCCAACCGTTTGGCTGACAGGGTCGGCTCAAATTCCCCCCCTCACTCTCCCCAGTAGTCATAAGGAAATATCACATACCACAATCCCACCAACCATTACTAGGGAATAGGTCATCAGTGCACTTTCCAAGGCCAAAATCACTGCATCGATGGGCCCCGATAGCATCCTGGGATGCTTAATAAGTGGCATGAAACATAGCCTCTCTGATCCATTTGAGTCACTTTTCAACTAGAGCCTGCAGTCAGGTTTTGTGCCCAAAGAATGGAGAATGGCTATAGTCATTCCCCTGCACAAAGGAGGCCCACTGATGTGGGTAACGACTGGCCCATACGTCTGACCAGCCTCATATGTCAGGCCATGAAAAGAATCATCACGGACATGATAAATGATGACATAGGTAACCTGTAAACACTGGACACATCACAGTTTTTTAAAGGATGGTCATACCTATTAAATATGGTGGACTTTTTTTTGGGTGGATCATCAAAGCATTGGAGGAAGGCAGGACAGTACACAGCTTACCTTGACCTGGTCAAGGCTTTTGATGCTATACCCCACTCAGGCATTATAGGCAAGTTTGCTAATTTAGGTATAAACCCTTTTGTCACCCACTAGATAGCCAACTGGCTCACTGGTAGGACCCAGGAGGTCAAAATAGGTGAGGCCACCTCCACCAAAAGGCCATTCACTAGCAGAGGCCCCAGGGCTCCATACTGGACCAGCTCCTTTTTGGCATCTGTTTTTTTGAAATGAAAGAAAATGCTAAAGGTTTATGGCTGACTAAGTTTGCAGATGATTACAAGCTGGGGGTTATCATTGACTTCCCTGCCGACACTAGCATTCTTTACAAAGTCCTATCTCTGACTAATAAATAGTGCCAAAACCATGGTTTGTAACTCAATGCTAAGAAATGCCATATTGTACCCTTTGTGAAGTCAACCATCCTGACTAATTACTATGTTGATAATATGCTCCTAAGAGTCAACCCAGTGGTCAGGGATCTGGGTATGCACGTAGATAGTAGCCTTACCTTCAACAACCACATGACTACAGTGGTGTGGAACTGCTTTATGCTGTGCAGCTTATTAGTAAGGGCATGGCATCTAAGTCCAAAGAAGTCATTATCCAACTGTACTCCGGCCTTATCAGACCAATCATAGAGTGCAGTGCTCTCTTTGGTATGTATCTGACCAGGCATATGCAGAAACTACAGTGATCTCAGAGGTCCCTGACAAAAACACTACATGGCGTAACAAACCTATCTTGTGTAGATCACCTTAAAGCCCTTTCCCTCTACTCAGTGTCTTATAGATTGCTGAGGGGTGATCTATGCCTGGCTTACAAGGCATCTGCAGACCCCACACTTATGAATCTCCTGAATATGCATAAGTCAAACATTACCAGAAATACAAAGTCTAATTTTATCTGTGACTTAAACAGAACATTCTGGAGAGACAGCTTTGCATCCTTGAAACTGCCCATCCTATGGAACAGGCTTCCTAACCATGTGAAGCAGAGTTTGTCTGTCACCCAGTTTAAGCACAGCCTAGACCATTCGATGGGGAATAGGAAATATATACAGGACCTGGCACCCATGTCCCTTATGGACAGAGGTAGCTTATAAATGCCTGGTCCTAAATTTCCTATTTGGACACAGAACATCATTATTCTTTCGGGAAAACTTGTCTAGGCTTAGAACCCCGCCCCCCCCCAGTCATTAGCCTAGTAACAATGTATGAATCTATGAAAATGATGCTGCCCAGAATTAGAGATGATGCACATATATGTTGTTTTGCTCTGCGTTCTTTGGTTTGGCTCCTTACTGGAGTGATTTCAGCCTTCATGTCCTCCCTGTGTCTTATGTCTTTTTGCTGTTGTCTCTGGTTTCTCCCCATATCCCAAAGGCATTTATGTAGGTGAACTGTCAATGTTCAATTTGCCTTTAAGTGTGTATGTGGTATATCAGTGAACTGCATGTTTCCTGTGATAGACTAGCAGTCCGTCTGACAGTTGTTCCTACCTTATGCCTATTGTTTGTCTGCATCCCCAAAGTGGACAAAGTAGTTATTCAAAACAGATTAATACACAGTAAAATATCCATATTCAGAAATGTGAAGAGGTTTCCATTACAGAATTCTTAAAACAAATACTTTATCTTTTTTGGGTCCTGTCATTGACGTTAGGGCTGCTGTGGGATCCAGACACATGAAGTGATAAAGGTTTACATAATTTTATATAAATTTGTATAGACTTCCTTATTTGTTAAACAAGTAAAATCACTAGGCACAAGTGCCTTTTTCAGACATGCAACAGGAGCATTTTCTGGTTAATTAACTTCCTGTAAGTCACAGAGTAGCCAAATGAAGAAAAGGGACCCTCAAACCTAGAATTGGAGAGTTAAGCTCATTTAGCAGCTCATAGCTTTATTCATGTGCTGTAAACTGCTAGGTTTATTGAGAGTGTCATGGAAAACTGTTTGATTTATACATGAATCCATGAAATATTTTAATAACTTGTAAGTTTGTTGCTGGTACGAACCTGTTTTATGTCATACAAATCTTTCATTATATATTTTTCTGTATTGTTTTTCTGGCTGCTCTGCCTGCTGCCCATCTAGCAGCTGTCACTGCCTGTCCTCATTGCTGAGATGAAAGCAGTCCATGACACAGCTGTCACACAGGTGGCAATGGCAGATGTTTATTTTTGGCTCTAACCCCGTCCATAGTGGCTGAAGTGGGTACTTGTGTCAAGCATCATCAGCTTGAGCTCACCAAGGCAATGTCCCACACACAGTTCTGTAACCACTAGTTGCATGCGAGCCCTGCCCTTGCATGGGAGCAGGCTGACAGACTTGGTTAACCAACTCCCCCCTCCCCAAGATTGGAGAGCTGGAATAAGTCATTAACTCCCACCCATTCCTTCCTGTTTCTTCCACAGCTCCATAACTTATTTGAACTCTGGTCACTTGAGTCATACTTAGTTTTTCCCTCTGTGCCACAGTGACAGGGACCTAAACGTCTTTATAATCGTGCAACCCATTGTTTCACATTTAACCGCTTTCTCATGCACATAATTTTCAGTCCATTTAGGTTCACTGGGTACTTTTTTTTTCTCCTCACTTGTTACCACAGGATTTACTCCATATAGAGCCATAACTAGGTCCTCTGGTGCCATGGACAGTTCAGACTGATGCTGCCCTCATCTCAAAGCTAAAGACCAAAGAAAGTCTTCTTGTAACTGTACTGATATATTTGCAATATAAAAAGTATGTTAAGGTTCAAATTAAAGAACAAAAAAAAGAAGAAATGAATATATCTGAATGTACATAATACAGTATGTTTCCATTTTTTTTTTCATTTCTTCATTTCATTTTGAAATGAAATTATTTAGTGGAGCAAAGATGATTGCTTGTAAGTTTCTTTTATATGAAACTGGCTGTAATCACATATGCCAGTGACTGTTCTGATAGAGCAACAGCATAAAAAAAAACGTTTAGCCCCTTGTAAATTGTTCATTGCATATGTTCAAGTGAGCAGTCTGTCCGGGTGCACATATGTGTTTCTTTCTGTACAGTGTATTTATAGTTCACATAGTATTGTCTGAATACTCAGATTCTTTATAAGAAACATGTTGACTAAGATTAGAGGGAAATGCAATTACTGCAGAAGTAAAGACGTAACATAAGTAAGACTTAAAGTGCTTGACAAAGAGAGAAAGCTGGAAAAATTACAAGGGTTAAAAAATCTATGCAGAAGTTGGAGGAAGTGTCAGAAATTATAGGGGTATCCAGTGATATGCAATGAAGACACAGTCATTTGATAAATCTGACACAAATTCATCATTTTTTTTTTGGGGGGGGGTTGCTTTTAAAGCTTTATAACTTGAAACACAGAGGGCTTGGGTTACCCACTCATGGAATAAATGTAACATAAATACGATCATCATGTGTTGCCACATCTCCGAGGGCATTTATGTTGCCTTAAATGTTGCTAGATGTCACTTTAATGTGTGCTGAATGTTTTAACTACACCTTAAAGGAGAACTCCACCCAAAGGTCAAGTTTTTTCTTTCCAAAAAGTGTTTTTCCTTCCCTGTAATCCAGACTAAACACTTCACATACAGAAAAAAAAACATAATTTAATAATTTCCTAAATTCATAATTCTAATCAATTCCTGCATCTGTCTCATCTGTTACATCACAACAGCTAACAGTGGCACAGTAATTAACTTGGATCACTTATCCCAACAGCGCTACTAAGAAAACAACATTTAAATGTACCTTATCGGTTAGAGATTACCAGGATCACACCTCAGATAAATGTTGTAGCCTGAGGTCTGAACAATGGCAAAGCTTTCAAGCTTAGTTTTCAGATGCAAATGTATTTCCCAGTAGTAAAACTCAATGCCACAAAAAGAAAGTAAATATGTTAATCTAATTCTTTTTACTTTCTGTCAGTGTATGATTTTGCATTTTTTTCTGCAGAGTAATTTCTACAAAAGTGCATGTTTCTTCTGGAGATGGGGAAAGAAGATTAACATCAATGACTTTAATTCTAGCTACAATATTTAAAATTGCGAAAACAACACAAACTATCTCAGCCCAAGTGATACCTGTTAATCACAGGGGTCAGATTTCCCACACTTGTACACTGAACTACAGTCGTTACTTTGAAAAGAACAATTAACGTGGCTACGTTTTGAAGCTTGTCTTTCAAGCACTCCTTGCTGTAACGGAGATGGTCACTAATAAAAATCAAAGGAGGAAGCAAAGTAATTAAAAACGTGGATCGATACTGACAATGGAAAGTAAGCAGTCGCAGCAATGTTGTCAACTGATGAGAGTGAGAAGTAAGCAGTCGCAACAATGTTGTCAACTAATGAGAGTGAGAAGTAAGCAGTCGCAGCAATGTTGTCAACTGATGAGAGTGAGAAGTAAGCAGTCGCAGCAATGTTGTCAACTGATGAGAGTGAGAAGTAAGCAGTCGCAGCAATGTTGTCAACTGATGAGAGTGAGAAGTAAACAGTCGCAGCAATGTTGTCAACTGATGAGTGAGAAGTAAGCAGTCGCAGCAATGTTGTCAACTGATGAGAGTGAGAAGTAAGCAGTCACAGCAATGTTGTCAACTGATGGGAGAGAAAACTACAGTAACTGATCCCCTCATCTTAAGGATTTCTTTCTGACCCACTAACATGACATGAAGAAGGTGAAGCCATTGCTTGTAAAACTAAATAATGCTATCCATGGCAGCCTCCTTCAGAATATTTTGGGGTATAACAAATTAGAAAATAACAGTAGCCATTTACTTTGATACAGAGGCATTAGCAGTGAAGAAACGTTTTAAGATTTGCTGAAAAACATTTTTTTTCAGTTTTTGGGCGCGGTTCTCCTTTAAAGAAACAGGATAAAGGGTCCATTGCAAATAAATAAATAGAAAATCGTAGGATCATAGGAAGTTACTAGACTAATGGCCTTAGGGCCCTTACAAGACTCTCTCTGTTAATAATATTCAGCTTCATGGTCATTGCTATTAAGAGAAAGAAATCATCATCGGAGATTTGCCCTTGTTTCCCTGATCAGCAGCAATTGCCCCTGTCCAAGAGAAACACAGGTGGAACCCACAGGGTGAAATTACGGTTACCTATCCAGTCAGCCAGATTGCGCTTGAAGAGGGCCAAAGAAGTGCAGAACTTGGCATGAATTGGAGTCTGTTCCACAGGCGCGGTAACTTCTGGGAGACAAACCTGTCCCTCCAGCAGGTTCTGTTAATGTCACATACCAGGTAAGGTCTTTACAGCAAGTAACTCGCGAGCCATTGGACTTAGGATATGCATATTTCCAATAAAGCAGAGTCAGAGATTGCCTTATACACAAGGCAGAAATCCCCTCTGAGGGGTCTGTATGAAACGGAGTGAAGTGACAGTGATTTCAGCTGATCCCCATAGGACAGATGCTGAATACCTTGAATTCACCTTGTGAGGAACTTTTGTGGTCTCTCCAATTGCTGCATGTCCCTGGAAAGGTGCATACCAAAAGGGGCGTTGTAATCACTTACTGGCCTGATGAAGGAAGAGTCCAGGGAGGTTATAACTTCTTTTTTTCTGGAGGCAATGCCCTTACATATGAGATGAGCAATATAGAATGCATTTAATACCACTGTGGAGACATGGTGAGCAAAAGTAAGGTTGCTGGCAACCTGTGTGCCAGGTCTCTCACCACTGAGTGCATCCTTAGGATGTTTCTATTGATGTGGTAGTTAGCAGAAACATCAGTCTTACTGAAAGGGATGATAGTACATTTTTTTTGCATTGAGTTTAAGGCCATGACTTTGGCACCAGTCATTTGTTTGCATAAGAGCCTCTTGTAGGATGTTGACATCATTTGGGGATTCTATGACCACTCCCAGTTTGCAGTCACGTTTTGTTTTTGCTTGTACTTCAGAGAAGTAGATTCTGAACAGTAGAGGTCCCAGGACTGATGCCTGTGTAACACCACTGGTTACAGGTCTGCTGCTGGAGATTGAGTCCCCTATTTTGACTGTATGGGTTCTATCAGTGAGCCAGTTAGTGACCCACCTAATGATATAAGGGTTGATACCTAGCTGGGTGAGTTTGTCAATAATGCCTGAGTGAGAAATAGTATCAAAAGCCTTGGCCAAGTCGAGGTAGGCTGTACGCACAGTTTTCCCCTTGTCCAGGGCTGTGGTGACTGTCTCAAAGAAGTCCACCAGGTTTAACAGGCATGATCTCCCTTTGACAAATCCAAACTGAGTATGGTCAAGTGTCTGGAGATTACCTATATCTTTGTTGATAAGGTCCATAATTATTCACTACATATAAAACCAGAAATGCAGTTAAATTAATTAGGAGGTTGCTTTTAAGCCTTTAGATAGTACCTTTATTTGTTAGATATGTAAAATGTTATTGCACTTGCCTTATGTGTTCTAAAGACCAGTTTACTACCTAAAGATATATTCCTATAATAAGAACTTCACCACATCTCGCTGTAGCTATACTTTGAGGAATTGCTGTCTTATGATACAGTGTGATCCTGGAATAATTACTGCTTTCTGAACAGGAAGCAATAACACTTTATGTTTCCTATTACAAAGAAGCAAACAGTAAACTCCTAGTCAGCATGATGTTTAAAAACTAACAGTGGATTTTTTTGCATGCATGCCCACACAGCACATATGCATAAACATGCGTACACAGGCATGCACACACACAAAAGAATAACTTTTAGGTCATAGAGAAGTAGTGAAATATTGCTGTCTAATAAAACAAGGAACCTGAACTCTTAAGACATTCAGTAGTAAAAAAACATGTATTCTGTGTGCCATTTGTACTCTCTGTTAATAATATTCAGCTTCACGGTCATTGCTATTAAGAGAAAGAAATCATCATTGGAGATTTGCCCTTTCCCCCACTGTAGCATGATCTCTGAGTTGGAATGTTTTGTTGGGGGTGTGGGGGGTGCAACCCGCCAGCAGGGTGTTTTTTAAATTTTGCTGTTTTTGATGCAGTCGGTAGGTTGGCCCACTGTTTTTTTACCATGGGGAAAAAACTTTGTAGAAATGATCATTCAACAGATTCGGAGTCCAACGAATAGGAATTGATGAAGAGGCGTTCGATGTTTTGCACTTTTGACGATGTAATACAGACCCCTTGCTTTAATGTAATCTGGTAGTCTGTTCCATGCATCGGCTACTCTGTCGGAGAACCCATTAGTACACTTCTCATTCCTATAGAATTGTCTATGGTCAAGGAATCTACCAAAGGTCCCCTAATTGCTTTTACTGTAAAGCTTAATAATCACTGGTTATTTCTGTAACAAAATATTGAGAGTACTCATAATTTAGAAAGAAGAAAAGAAAATGTTTTCTTGTGTGTTTATATTTTATATTGTATATTCTATATTCTATATAAACCCTACTACTAGAATGCTGTATGCTGACTTTACTAAAGGAATTGTTAATCTGTACATAACTTATGTTTCTATGGAACCTATATCTCTGTATGATATTCTTCTGTAATTTCTTTATGACATGCTATTGGAGCTTTTCTCCCCGGGCCTCCGCTGAAAACGGATATGTGTCCAGTCGGACTTTCCCGGTTAACAAATGTAAAACAAATAAATAAAATAAATAAATATAGGTTGTCTGATGATTCTCTAATCTACTACCTTTTGATAACATTAAAGTTTCCTAGAGGTAGTTGTGTCTAAATGCCCTGTATAACTGAATTAGAGCTCCTCTTAGATATCTGTAAGAGACACTGTACAAGTTCAGATATTTTAGTCTTTCATAGTAACTTAAATTTTCACATCCATGGATACCCTTGATATATTTCCACTGTACTCTTTCCAATTTACTCTTGCTTGTTTTCTTATCAGGTTTCCATATTGTTATTCCATACTTAAGTCTGGGTCTAATGTAAGTAACAATGACTTCATCATTTGTGATTTCCTAGACTTTATAAATCTTTTTATACAACCTATAGTTCTATAACTATCGTTAACCAATTGGTCAATATGATTAGAAAAACTCATAGCTGGATCTGTCCATATTCCCAGATCCTTAAATGAGTCTACAGTTTCAATCACTGTGTGCTGTATTAAATATTCACCTTTCAGTTTAGGTCTCCAAAATCTCATATGCTTAGTTTTTGCTGTATTTGTCAGCATATTATTCTGCTGTGCCCAAATGGTCAATTTAGTCAAGTTCTTTCACAGACATGCTTTATCTGTAACACATAGGATTATAGGATCATAGGAGGTTAATAGGCTAATGACCCTCGGGCCCTTACAAGCCTAGCCAAGAGTTTATACCCAAAAGAGAAATCTCAGTCAGCATCTATCACCCCTGTCAATGAGGGACACAGATGGAACCCCTGGGATAAATTTGTGGTTTGCCATCTAATCACCAAGGTTGTGCTTGAAGAGGGTCAGCGACGTAGTCTGTTTGACGTGTATGAGAAGTCTATTCCAGAGACAGGGCAGCCTCTGGGAGACAAACCTGTCTCTCCAGCAGCTTTTGTTAATGTCACATATTAGATTTAGGCCTTTTGAGTGGGTAATGTGCGAGGAGTTAGACTTACAGATATGGAGCATCTCAAGTAGGGCATAGATTGCCTTGTAGGCGAGACACAGATCAGATACCGAGTAGAGTGATAGCAATTTGAGCCTGTCCACATAGGACAGATGCTGGAGGGCATTGAATCTCGTTGTGAGGTTTTTCTGTGGTCTTTCCGGCTGGTGCAGGTGTTTGCAGAGGTACATACCAAACGGAGAGTTATACTCAATTAGTGGCCTAATGAGGGAGGAGTACAGAGAGGTAATAACCTCCTTTTTTCTAGATGCAATCCCTTTACTTATGAGATGAACCAAATAAAAGGCTTTTCTGACCACTGCTGCTACATGATGGTCAAATGTGAGATTGTTGTCAACTTGTTTACCCAGGTCTCTCACCACAGGTTGTGTGCTTAGGGGGTTGCCGTTGATGTGGTAATCAGTAGGGGCTGTGTTTTTGCTGAATGGTATGATAATACATTTTTTTATGTTTAACTTAAGGCCATGACTTTGGCATCAGTCATTTGTTGCTGTGAGACCCTCTTGTAGTATGTTAACATCATTTGGGGAGTCAATGTCAGCACCCAACTTACAGTCTTCCGCAAACCTGGTCAGCCATAGGACTTTTGTCTTTTCCTGGACCTCTGAGAATTAGATGCCAAAGAGTAGGGGCCCCAGGACATGTCCCTGGGTGACACCACTAGTGATAGGTCTGCTGTTGGAGGTGGAGGCACCTATTTTGACCTTGTTGGTCCTATCGGTAAGCCAGTTGGCCACCCTCCTGATGAGATAGGGATTTACACCAAGTTGTGTTAGCTTTTTGATGATGCCAGAGTGGGGGATTGTGTCAAAGGCATTGGCCAAGTCAAGGTAAGCTGTATGTACTGAGGTTCCATCATCCAGGGCCTTGGTGACAGTGCAAAAAAACTCAACCAGGTTCAACAAGCCAGATCTGCCCTTGACAAATCTGGACTGGGTGGGGTCAGGTGATGTAATCAGTTTACCCAATTTCAGATCATGTGTATATAGACTGTAGAACACCTCAGATAAAAAAGTTAGGTCTGAAAGATACAATCTAAACAAGTAAGGGCCTAGGACAGAGCCCTGTGAGACACTTTGACTATAACCAGTAATTTTCACCTGTCCAGTTGCTGTATGATATTACAGTACCTAGCAGAGATGTTAAATAGTGGACTTTCCTTCTCCTCCATCAAGATCCATGCTTCAGCCATTTCTGCACAATACAACACAGATCCTCCTTTATTCTCTCATCCTCTCTTAAGACAGTTCCTCCGCGGGGCTAAGAATATAAAACCCCCAAGGAAACTACCAGTACCTGCTTGGGACCTCAACTTCATGTTGGAAAAACTGACCCTGCCTCCATTTGAGCCAGCTGCTTCAACAGAACTGCAATATTTGTCATGGAAAACAGCCTTCCTTCTGGCTATCACCTCAGCACGCAGGGTTTCAGAACTACAGGCCCTCATGGCTGTACAACCTTTCATCATTTTCCATCAGGACAGAGTTTCCTTATGAACCAACCCTTCCTTTATGCCAAAGGTAGTATCCAGTGTAGCCTTGAATCAGACTATCCACTTACCTACCTTTTATCCTAACCCACAAAACAAAGGGGAAAGACTACTACATTCCTTGGACATTCACAGACAACTTTGTTATTATTTGGACAGGACAAAGCCGTTCAGAAAATCCGAGCAACTCTTTGTGTCCTATGCTACAGGTGCTCAAGGAAAGGCTATCTCCAAACAGACAATCTCAAAATGGATAGCCCACTGCATTTGCTTTTGTTACTCATTTCATGGAAAAACTGTGCCTACAAGCATCAGATCTCACTCCACAAGGGCCACAGCTACCTCTGCAGCTTTCCTCAGGGGGGTTCCTACCAAGGACATTTTGGAAGCAGCCACTTGGAGTTCTGTGCAGACTTTCTCCAAGCACTATCACCTTCCACTTTACTCTAAATCTAGAGTGGGCTTTGCCACAGCAGTCTTGCAAGGCATCCTTGCTCCTCCTAGTTCCACTTAGTGCCTGCCACCCCTTTTTAGCTTTGGGATTCTAACCATCTGTTATGACTGCAGCTGTATGCACAATGAACATAGTACAGTTTTGTACCTACCATAAATGTAGATGTTCGAGTGCTAATACAGCTGCAGTCCAGGTTTCCCTCCCTCCATCCCCTCTTGGGACAGGCCTTATGTCAAACACCTCCTCATACAACCTGATTGAGGTATTCTTTTATGGTGTATTTGCTTGCAAACTACTGTTTTTTGATTATTTTACATTGCATTATTACATAAGTTTACGTTTTGCCTTCCTTCTGGGGGCACCTGACATCTGGGGCAAGAAAAACTGAAGAAGATGGCGTCGGCTGGTTCTTTTATACCCCTGCCACACTGACGTCAGGGAAGAAGTGATGACAACCGACGCCGGACCTAGACTTTGGAATTCGGCCGACCGAGGACCCGCCTGACGGCAGGATAACCCCATCTGTAATGACTGCAGCTGTACGAGCACTCAGACATCTACATTTATGGTAGGTACAAAACTGTGCTTTCAGACTGATGCTGCCCTCATCTCAAAGCTAAAGACCAAAGAAAGTCTTCTTGTAACTGTACTGATATATTTGCAATATAAAAAGTATGTTAAGGTTCAAATTAAAGAACAAAAAAAAGAAGAAATGAATATATCTGAATGTACATGATACAGTATGTTTCCATTTTTTTTTCATTTCTTCATTTCATTTTGAAATTAAATCATTTAGTGGAGCAAAGATGATTGCTTGTAAGTTTCTTTTATATGAAACTGGCTGTAATCACATATGCCAGTGACTGTTCTGATAGAGCAACAGCATAAAGAAAAAACGTTTCGCCCCGTGTAAATTGTTCATTGCATATGTTCAAGTGAGCAGTCAGTCTGGGTGCACATATGTGTTTCTTTCTGTACAGTGTATTTATAGTTCACTTAGTATTGTCTGAATACTCAGATTCTTTATAAGAAACATGTTGACTAAGATTAGAGGGAAATGCAATTACTGCAGAAGTAAAGACGTAACATAAGTAAGACTTAAAGTGCTTGACAAAGAGAGAAAGCTGGAAAAATAACAAGGGTTAAAAAATCTATGCAGAAGTTGGAGGAAGTGTCAGAAATTATAGGGGTATCCAGTGATATGCAATGAAGACACAGTCATTTGATAAATCTGACACAAATTCATCATTTTTTTTTTTGGGGGGGGGGTGCTTTCAAAGCTTCATAACTTGAAACACAGAGGGCTTGGGTTACCCACTCATGGAGTAAATGTAACATAAATACGATCATCATGTGTTGCCACATCTCCGAGGGCATTTATGTTGCCTTAAATGTTGCTAGATGCCACTTTAATGTGTGCTGAATGTTTTAACTACATCTTAAAGGAGAACTCCACCCAAAGGTCAAGTTTTTTCTTTCCAAAAAGTGTTTTTCCTTCCCTGTAATCCAGACTAAACAATTCACATACAGAAAAAAAAACATAATTTAATAATTTCCTAAATTCATAATTCTAATCAGTTCCTGCATCTGTCTCATCTGTTACATCACAACAGCTAACAGTGGCACAGTAATTCACTTGGATCACTTATCCCAACAGAGCTACTAAGAAAACAACATTTAAATGTACCTTATCGGTTAGAGATTACCAGGATCACACCTCAGATAAATGTTGTAGCTTGAGGTCTGAACAATGGCAAAGCTTTCAAGCTTAGTTTTCAGATGCAAATGTATTTCCCAGTAATAAAACTCAATACCACAAAAAGAAAGTAAATATGTTAATCTAATTCTTCTTACTTTCTGTCAGTGTATGATTTTGCATTTTTTTCTGCAGAGTAATTTCTACAAAAGTGCATGTTTCTTCTGGAGATGGGGAAAGAAGATTAACATCAATGACTTTAATTCCAGCTACAATATTTAAAATTGTGAAAACAACACAAACTATCTCAGCCCAAGTGATACCTGTTAATCACAGGGGTCAGATTTCCCCACACTTGAACACTGAACTACAGTCGTTACTTTGAAAAGAACAATTAACGTGGCTACATTTTGAAGCTTGTCATTCAAGCACTCCTTGCTGTAACGGAGATGGTCACTAATAAAAATCAAAGGAGGAAGCAAAGTAATTAAAAACGTGGATCGATACTGACAGTGGAAAGTAAGCAATCGCAGCAATGTTGTCAACTGATGAGAGTGAGAAGTAAGCAGTCGCAGCAATGTTGTCAACTGATGAGAGTGAGAAGTAAGCAGTTGCAACAATGTTGTCAGCTGATGAGAGTGAGAAGTAAGCAGTCGCAGCAATGTTGTCAACTGATGAGAGTGAGAAGTAAGCAGTCGCAGCAATGTTGTCAACTGATGAGAGTGAGAAGTAAGCAGTCGCAGCAATGTTGTCAACTGATGAGAGTGAGAAGTAGGCAGTCGCAGCAATGTTGTCAACTGATGAGAGTGAGAAGTAAGCAGTCGCAGCAATGTTGTCAACTGATGAGAGTGAGAAGTAAGCAGTCGCAGCAATGTTGTCAACTGATGAGAGTGAGAAGTAAGCAGTCGCAGCAATGTTGTCAACTGATGAGAGTGAGAAGTAAGCAGTTGCAGCAATGTTGTCAACTGATGGGAGAGAAAACTACAGTAACTGATCCCCTCATCTTAAGGTATTCTTTCTGACCCTCTAACATGACGTGAAGAAGGTGAAGCCATTGCTTGTAAAACTAAATAATGCTATCCATGGCAGCCTCCTTCAGATCATTTTGGGGTATAACAAATTAGAAAATAACAGTAGCCATTTACTTTGATACAGAGGCATTAGCAGTGCAGAAACGTTTTAAGATTTGCTGAAAAACATTTTTTTTCAGTTTTTGGGCGCGGTTCTCCTTTAAAGAAACAGGATAAAGGGTCCATTGCAAATAAATAAATAGAAAATTGTAGGATCATAGGAAGTTACTAGACTAATGGCCTTAGGGCCCTTACAAGACTCTCTCTGTTAATAATATTCAGCTTCATGGTCATTGCTATTAAGAGAAAGAAATCATCATCGGAGATTTGCCCTTGTTTTCCTGATCAGCAGCAATTGCCCCTGTCCAAGAGAAACACAGGTGGAACCCACAGGGTGAAATTACGGTTACCTATCCAGTCAGCCAGATTGCGCTTGAAGAGGGCCAAAGAAGTGCAGAACTTGGCATGAATTGGAGTCTGTTCCACTGGTGTGGTAACTTCTGGGAGACAAACCTGTCCCTCCAGCAGGTTTTGTTAATGTCACATACCAGGTAAGGTCTTTACAGCAAGTAACTCGCTAGCCATTGGACTTAGGATATGCAGCATTTCCAATAAAGCAGAGTCAGAGATTGCCTTATACACAAGGCAGAAATCCCCTCTGAGGGGTCTGTATGAAATGGAATGAAGTGACAGTGATTTCAGCTGATCCCCATAGGACAGATGCTGAATACCTTGAATTCACCTTGTGAGGAACCTTTGTGGTCTCTCCAATTGCTGCATGTCCCTGGAAAGGTGCATACCAAAAGGGGCATTGTAATCACTTACTGGCCTGATGAAGGAAGAGTCCAGGGAGGTTATAACTTCTTTTTTTCTGGAGGCAGTGCCCTTACATATGAGATGAGCAATATAGAATGCATTTAATACCACTGTGGAGACATGGTGAGCAAAAGTAAGGTTGCTGGCAACCTGTGTGCCAGGTCTCTCACCACTGAGTGCGTCCTTAGGATGTTTCTATTGATGTGGTAGTTAGCAGAAACATCAGTCTTACTGAAAGGGATGATAGTACATTTTTTTTGCATTGAGTTTAAGGCCATGACTTTGGCACCAGTCATTTGTTTGCATAAGACCCTCTTGTAGGATGTTGACATAATTTGGGGATTCTATGACCACTCCCAGTTTGCAGTCACGTTTTGTTTTTGCTTGTACTTCAGAGAAGTAGATTCTGAACAGTAGAGGTCCCAGGATTGATCCCTGTGTAACACCACTGGTTACAGGTCTGCTGCTGGAGATTGAGTCCCCTATTTTGACTGTATGGGTTCTATCAGTGAGCCAGTTAGTGACGCACCTAATGATATAAGGGTTGATACCTAGCTGGGTGAGTCTGTCAATAATGCCTGAGTGAGAAATAGTTTCAAAAGGCTTGGCCAAGTCCAGGTAGGCTGTACGCACAGTTTTCCCCTTGTCCAGGGCTGTGGTGACTGTCTCAAAGAAGTCCACCAGGTTTAACAGGCATGATCTCCCTTTGACAAATCCAAACTGAGTATGGTCAAGTGTTTGGAGATTACCTATATCTTTGTTGTTAAGGTCCATAATTATTCACTACATATAAAACCAGAAATGCAGTTAAATTAATTAGGAGGTTGCTTTTAAGCCTTTAGATAGTACCTTTATTTGTTAAAGTTCATTTAGAGATATGTAAAATGTTATTGCACTTGCCTTATGTGTTCTAAAGACCAGTTTACTACCTAAAGATATATTCCTATAATAAGAACTTCACCACATCTCACTGTAGCTATACTTTGAGGAATTGCTGTCTTCTGATACAGTGTGATCCTGGAATAATTACTGCTTTCTGAACAGGAAGCAATAACTCTTTATGTTTCCTATTACAAAGAAGCAAACAGTAAACTCCTAGTCAGCATGATGTTTAAAAACTAACAGTGGCTTTTGTTGCATGCATGCCCACACAGCACATATGCATAAACATGCGTACACAGACATGCACACACACAAAAGAATTACTTTTAGGTATCCAGTCATAGAGAAGTAGTGAAATATTGCTGTCTAATAAAACAAGGAACCTGAACTCTTAAGACATTCAGTAGTAACAAACATGTATTCTGTGTGCCATTTGTACTCTCTGTTAATAATATTCAGCTTTGCGGTCATTGCTATTAAGAGAAAGAAATCATCATTGGAGATTTGCCCTTTCCCCCACTGTAGCATGATCTCTGAGGTGGAATGTTTTGTTGGGGGTGTGGGGGGTGCAACCCGCCAGCAGGGTGTTTTTTAAATTTTGCTGTTTTTGATGCAGTCGGTAGGTTGGCCCACTGTTTTTTTACTATGGGGAAAAAACTTTGTAGAAATGATCATTCAACAGATTCAGAGTCCAACGAATAGGAATTGATGAAGAGGCGTTCGATGTTGTGCAGTTTTGGCGATGTAATACAGACCCCTTGCTTTAATGTAGTCTGGTAGTCTGTTCCATGCACCAGCTACTCTGTCAGAAAACCCATTAGTACACTTCTCATTCCTATAGAATTGTCTATGTTCAAGGAATCTACCGAAGGTCCCCTAATTGCTTTTACTGTAAAGCTTAATAATCACTGGTTATTTCTGTAACAAAATATTGAGAGTACTCATAATTTAGAAAGAAGAAAAGAAAATGTTTTCTTGTGTGTTTATATTTTATATTGTATGTTCTATATTCTATATAAACCCTACTACTAGAATGCTGTATGCTGACTTTACTAAAGGAATTGTTAATCTGTACATAACTTATGTTTCTATGGAACCTATATCACTGTATGATATTCTTCTGTAATTTCTTTATGACATGCTATTGGAGCTTTTCTCCCCGGGCCTCCGCTGAAAACGGATATGTGTCCAGTCGGACTTTCCCGGTTAACAAATGTAAAACAAATAAATAAAATAAATAAATATAGGTTGTCTGATGATTCTCTACTCTACTACCTTTTGATAACATCAAAGTTTCCTAGAGGTAGTTGTGTCTAAATGCCCTGTATAACTGAATTAGAGCTCCTCTTAGATATCTGTAAGAGACACTGTACAAGTTCAGATATTTTAGTCTTTCATAGTAACTTAAATTTTCACATCCATGGATACCCTTGGTATATTTCAGCTGTACTCTTTCCAATTTACTCTTGCTTGTTTTCTTATCAGGTTTCCATATTGTTATTCCATATTTAAGTCTGGGTCTAATGTAAGTAACAATGACTTCATCATTTGTGATTTCCTAGACTTTATAAATCTTTTTATACAACCTATAGTTCTATAACTATCGTTAACCAATTGGTCAATATGATTAGAAAAACTCATAGCTGGATCTGTCCATATTCCCAGATCCTTAAATGAGTCTACAGTTTCAATCACTGTGTGCTGTATTAAATATTCACCTTTCAGTTTAGGTCTCCAAAATCTCATATGCTTAGTTTTTGCTGTATTTGTCAGCATATTATTCTGCTGTGCCCAAATGGTCAATTTAGTCAAGTTCTTTCACAGTCATGCTTTATCTGTAACACATGGGATTATAGGATCATAGGAGGTTAATAGGCTAATGGCCCTCGGGCCCTTACAAGCCTAGCCAAGAGTTTATACCCAAAAGAGAAATCTCAGTCAGCATCTATCACCCCTGTCAATGAGGGACACAGATGGAACCCCTGGGATAAATTTGTGGTTTGCCATCTAATCACCAAGGTTGTGCTTGAAGAGGGTCAGCGACGTAGTCTGTTTGACATGTATGAGAAGTCTATTCCAGAGACAGGGCAGCCTCTGGGAGACAAACCTGTCTCTCCAGCAGCTTTTGTTAATGTCACATATTAGATTTAGGCCTTTTGAGTGGGTAATTCTGCGAGGAGTTAGGCTTACAGATATGGAGCATCTCAAGGAGGGCATAGATTGCCTTGTAGGAGAGACACAGATCAGATACCGAGTAGAGTGATAGCAATTTGAGCCTGTCCACATAGGACAGATGCTGGAGGGCATTGAATCTTGTTGTGAGGTTTTTCTGTGGTCTTTCTGGCTGGTGCAGGTGTTTGCAGAGGTACATACCAAACAGAGAGTTATACTCAATTAGTGGCCTAATGAGGGAGGAGTACAGAGAGGTAATAACCTCCTTTTTTCTAGATGCAATCCCTTTACTTATGAGATGAACCAAATAAATGGCTTTTCTGACCACTGCTGCTACATGATGGTCAAATGTGAGATTGTTGTCAACTTGTGTACCCAGGTCTCTCACCACAGGTTGTGTGCTTAGGGGGTTGCCGTTGATGTGGTAATCAGTAGGGGCCGTGTTTTTGCTGAATGGTATGATAATACATTTTTATATGTTTAACTTAAGGCCATGACTTTGGCATCAGTCATTTGTTGCTGTGAGACCCTCTTGTAGTATGTTAACATCATTTGGGGAGTCAATGACAGCACCCAACTTACAGTCTTCCACAAACCTGCTCAGCCATAGGACTTTTGTCTTTTCCTGGACCTCTGAGAATTAGACGCCAAAGAGTAGGGGCCCCAGGACATGTCCCTGGGTGACACCACTAGTGATAGGTCTGCTGTTGGAGGTGGAGGCACCTATTTGGACCTTGTTGGTCCTATCGGTAAGCCAGTTGGCCACCCTCCTGATGAGATAGGGATTTACACCAAGTTGTGTTAGCTTTTTGATGATGCCAGAGTGGGGGATTGTGTCAAAGGCATTGGCCAAGTCAAGGTAAGCTGTATGTACTGAGGTTCCATCATCCAGGGCCTTGGTGACAGTGCAAAAAAACTCAACCAGGTTCAACAAGCCAGATCTGCCCTTGACAAATCTGGACTGGGTGGGGTCAGGTGATGTAATCAGTTTACCCAATTTCAGATCATGTGTATATAGACTGTAGAACACCTCAAATAAAAAAGTTAGGTCTGAAAGATACAATCTAAACAAGTAAGGGCCTAGGACAGAGCCCTGTGAGACACTTTGACTGTAACCAGTAATTTTCACCTGTCCAGTTGCTGTATGATACTTGTCATTTGTAAGCCGTGCAGCTATCCATCTTATCAAGACCTAGTTGTTCTAATTTATTGATCAGTGTTTTGTGTAGGACCCTGTCAAATGCTGAAGTTAAATCTATACAAATTACATAACAGCAAATTTTTTTTTATTCATAGATCATATTATATTGTTATAGAACATCATGTTACAGGTGGTAATAGATTGATTTTCAATATATTCATGCTGATATATGGCTTCAAGTCCCAGCCTATCCAGTTCTGATAATGACATATCCAGTATTACCGTCTGCATTATTGTTTCCACAACATGAAAATAATCATAAGGATCTGAATGACTCTGGGTTTGTCCTACTCCCCTTTCCCTTAAAGACAGGTTTAATAAGTGCATGTCTCCCATCTTGAGGAATCTCCCCATATTTACATGACCTAGTGAATAACAGATGTAATTGTATCTCCCTTTTTAATTTCTCCAAATCTTTTGGGTTTCTAATACTGTGACAGGAATGAACCCCATTCCTAAGTCAAAGTACTATTAAAGTTCATGAAATTAGTATTGTTTCAGTCTTTGATGTCAGCCAGAAATGCTCTTCGCAGCACCTGCAATGTCCCCAATAATGACTCCTTCTGCAATTCGTATAGAGTTACATGTATTGGTAAGATCTCTAAATACGATTGTAGAGTCTTTTTTTAAGAGACCCATGTCTCCTACTACTATTGGAACTGTCTGGGTATCTTTCTTCCACATTGCTCTCATTTCTGCCTACAAATCCTGATATTTTATGACTTTGTGTCTCTCTCTATGCAAGACACTGTAATCACTGGGTGTGGCGATTTCAATGATCAATGCTACTTTTCTCTTCTTTTCTTGGACCACTAGATCCGGTTTTCTAGCATCTCTTTTGAACTGTTGGTAATGGATGATCCCATGTGATGTAGATTTCATCATTTTCTATAATGCTTTGTGGCTCATGTTTCCAGTGTTTTTCTGCCACTTTACTACCATAATGTTTGCACAGTCCCCAGTGCAACAGTTTTGGCACATTATTATGCCTTTCAGTATACAATTATTCTGCCATTAGTATGTCTGTTTCCAGTTCTGTTTTAAAAAAAACCTACATTTCTCCCACATGTTCAATTGTCTTTGTAAACCAACATGTATGTAGCCCACTGTCTTGTGCCACCAATATTAACCTTTCATCTCTTGGTTTGAATTTGCCTGTCCTTAGCCATTCTTGTGTTCTTGCCTGATCAACATGAGGTTCTTCCAGAAGCTTTCTATACTTGCAACTATATTTATGCATTTTCCACATTTCTTGCCTTCTTTTGTTTTTTTGGCACATTCAGTTGCTGCCTGATTTCTATTTACTTCTGATTTGATTTCTACTCCTGCTTGATGCTGATATGCTTCTGCTAGCCTAAGTAGGGAAGTCATCTTTCAAAACTTTCACTACATTTGTGTCTTGTGATGTCAGCAGATATGTGTGGAGTTCCACAAATGCAGCTCTATACATGTAATCAGTTTCAAGGAGGCCCATCCCTCCTTCAGAACGGGGAATATATAATATTGGTATGCACTGATTTTTATAAATCATTTGGTGAGCATGAAGCATCCTTCTTGTTTTCCTGTCTAATCTATCCAACATGTTTTGAGGCCAGTAAATAACTCCAAAACTGTAAGTTAGAACAGGAAAAGAAAATTGATACTGTAATGGTACTATAAGTTCTTGCTGAAGTGCTCTCAGGTCATTATTACTAATTTAGTTTCCTTCTTGTGCTTTGTTTGGATCCAATTTGCGTAGTTCTTTTTCAAAATAACCTAATTTGATTTCAGTATCTGAGGTTATCTGGCTGTCACTAGCCAAGCTGTTTTGCATAGGATTTTACAACTATATCTATAATCTGTTGTTTGTCTTTTCGGCGTTTCCCACTTAGGGGTCCCCACAGCGGAACTCCAGTCCGCTAATGATTGGCAGTAGATTTTTATGGTGCCGAGTTGCTAGCCTAACGCCCAGCCTTCAGTGAAGGCACACCCATTCACGCATGTCTTTCGGAGACCACTCGGCTGTGGGGAGGACATGCAGACTCCACTCCATCCGAGAATCGAACAGAAGAACCTCTTGCTGTGAGGCAACAATGCTACCACTGTACCACCGCGGCTTATATATCTATAATCTGTTGTGTCTGAGAATAAATTTTAGAATCTAAACACAGTTTATCAATTTGTATGTCTTTACTGCTTCCACATCTTATGTATCTATAGAAAGGTTTCATGTTATGCTCAATATCTCTATATACATTTTCTTCAAAATTTTCTTGATCTTGTCTCACACTATCCTTAATGTGTTTCTCCATCTTGTTTATTTCAGTTTTCATAGTTGTAGTTCAACCTGTCCTTCATTTCTTGTATTGTTTGTCTCTCACATTAATCGGGTATCTTGTTCTTATGGAAACATATCCCTCTGCTGATGTTGTATGCATAGATCCTGATGCTAAACCTTTTCTGATTTTTTGCACTCAGACAATTTCTCTTTCAAAACTTTCCACATTCATTCTACTGTTTTTCCACTGAACACATCACTCCAGTTAGTTTTACATTGTGACTGTTTTGCTTCCATATAATCTGTAATTAACCTTCTGTGCATTGCTTTAGATTTCAGTTTGGCAGAATTATTTAGCAACAAATTAACCTTTATAACCACAAGATCACTTCATATCAACTGTGGTAAAACTTGACTTGAATTAACAGTAATTTCTTTAGGAACACAAACAATGTCTAGCATGTTCTGTTCCCTAGTAGATTTCTTACAATCTGAAGCAATTGTTGTTCCTCAATATATGTTGTGAATACTTTATTTACTAATGTTGTCAAATCAATATTATTCTAGTCTGTTTCTGGTAAATATAAGTCCCCTGTTGATATTATTCTTCCCTCCTGAGTTTCATGCAAGACATGTATGAATTCCTCTAAGTCTTCTGCGCTTGACTTTTGTGGTCTGTACACTCCAGCAATTGCTATATGTTCCAGGGTTGTCCTTATTGTCACAGTTACATATTCTATAGTATTGGTGTTATCATTGAACATGTAATAATCACAGGTCTCATAATTATCTTTAATCCCTATCATGGGGGTGGGAGGTTGGCATAATGGTTATGGTGTTTACCTTACAAACACAAGGTACAGGGTTCAATTCTCACATGTGGTAATTGGCTAGGCTTAAAATGGCCCACAAGGGCAGTTAGCTTAATATAAACCTATGACCCTATAACACCTCTATCTGATTTTTGTTAGAATGTCTGCTGCAGTAAAAACATTTATGCCCAACAAAACTGGTTTCCAGTCATTGTTCTTTAACCATGTTTCACTAACAATAATAACATTAGTCTTGTGGGAATGTAGTAAATTTTCCAATTAAAAAAATAACTTTTATTATTAATGTTCCTAGCATTAGCAACCATCAGAAATGCATCAATGTTGCTATCTGTGAACTGTTACATTTTTGAAATAGCAAAAATCCTGCTTATTGTTTGTCAAATACTGAAAAATATCTGCTGCAAAAATTCTCTTATAGGTTCATAGGTTCATACTAGGCTATCTGCCCTAGGGCATTTATAAGCCTAGCCAGGTGTTAGCTTTCACCACCCTTAGGTTGAAGAATACTATACCCATTAGTTTGCGTGCCTCTGTCCAGCAGTGATACAGAGATGATCCCGGGTAAACCACGATCTCCCATCCACTGGTCAAGATTCCTCTTGAACAGAGCCAGCGAGGTGCTCTGTCTCACATGGACTGGGATTCTGTTCCACAGCATAGGGAGTCTCTGGATGATGAATCTGTCCCTCCAGCACGTCCTATTTATATCTGTGTTGAGGTTTAAGTCTCTTGCTCTTGTGGCTCTGGTGGATTTGGATTTTTTGAGGTGGAGCATGTCCATTAATTCCGGGTTGGACATGGCCTTGTATGTCAGGCACAGGTCACCTCTGAGCAGACGGTATGCGACTGAATAGAGCTGGAGATGTTCTTCATCTCACATTGCTGCAGTCCTTACACTTGGGTAGTCCGCTGTCCTCGGTCGGCCCGAATATCAAAGTATAAGGCTGACGTCGGTCAAGGCGCATTAGACTGACATCAGGACGTCAGGGTACAAATGCGCATGACCGACGTCATATCCTCAGTCTTTTTTGCCACATGGTCCGATGCAGAAGCAGCGTTGCAAGTGCGTTCTGAAATTTTTCGAGTTCGGAGTTTCAGACCGAGTCAAAGTTGGCTAAGTACCCGTTGGGAATATTTTGATTTTTCTTGCCTCAGTGGTTTACCGGATGTCAGAAAAGTGAATAACTGTATTTCTTGTGGGAAACAGATACCGCATAGAGATTATCATACCTTGTGTATTCCTTGTTTAGGGCCTGAGCACGACGTTGTTGGGTGTCGCTTTGTGCTAGATTCAATAAGCGCACTATTAAGAGAAGGTTAGATTGTGCCAGGTTAGTCTTTGGGAAGCGGTGCAATTACACTATGCCGTCGGATGCTCCGCTTCTTCAAAGAAGCGCAAGGATAAAGCAGCTAAGCCCAGGGTAGACGACGCTGGTTCTTTAGAGGTATCGGTGGAGCCGGTGGTTCCACCGGAGGTTTCTCTGGAGGCCCAGGGGGAGACCTTGTTATTGCAGGATGTGGCCTCTCAGGAGGCAAGTCAGGCTGAAGGGGCTTCTCAGGTTACTGTACTCCTCCCTTCCTAGGGTGGTTAGGCCTTCTGTTTCCAAGGCTTCTCCGAGAGGCAGGCCAGGTTTAGCTTCAGTTGGTGTCACTCCTAGTTCTTCAGGATCTCTGCCCAAGAAGCATATGCTTAAAATGGCAGAAGATTTGATTACCTTAATTAGAGGTTCTTTGCCCCCTCCTGATAAGAGGCCTAGGGTGGAACCTGAGTTAGGAAGTTTTGAGTAGGCTTCAGATGTTTCAGAGTCTTGCTGAAGACTTGCAGGAGTATTCCCTTATTCTGATTCTGATGTGGATGATTCTACTCCTTCTGCTTCTCCTCCTGAGGATTTTTCTTTTTCAGAGACCCTCCATTCCATGAGGGAGCATTTTAAGTGGGAAGGCCAGGATTTCTCTGATTCCAGGAAAAGGCTTAGGAATTTCTGTTTTACCCCAGCATAGGCCTTTGGCTATACCTCCTGTTCTGGATGTTGTGGAGGATGTGTTTGCAGAGGCTTCTCTTAATCCTGATTCCTGCCTCCTGCTCCTGTTAAACCGGATAGGTATTATAGGGTGCCTGAAGCTCATAAGTTTCTTTTAAGAGTCCTAGGGCGGACCCAGAAACTGTTAGTCAGGGGCCTAAGGGTGTTAAGGCTTCTGTTGTTAAAAATCCGGTTCCTCCAGATAAAGAGGCTAGGGCTTTGGATAGATGGGGAAAGAAAGTTTATACGTCTTCCACCCTAGCTATGAGGGCTCTAAATTGCCAGTTTCACATGTTGAAATACCAAAACTATCTACTGTCTCAATTGAAGTCTAAGGTAGATGCTCTGGCGGAAGGTATTGACTGTAAAGAGTTACAGGTTTTGGTACATGTCTCTGAACAAGTGGGTAAGCATTCTTTGCAATGTGGTTTTGATGCTGTACAGGCCTCGTCTAGGGTGTCTGCTACAGGGTCTGTTCTTCGCAGGCATGCCTGGCTGAGGGATCAGAATTTATCTGACCATGTTAAGACAAGGATTTTGGATGCTCCTTTACAATCTGATGTGTTATTTGGTTCACCTGTTGAGGCAGTCTTAAAGAAAATGGAAGACAAGGCTAAGTCTATGCAGACTGTTAAAGATTTTTTGCAGGTTCAGCCCCCGAAGTTTAGCAGAAATTGGCCTACTAAGGGGTGGACGTATCCTTCTTATGATTCCCAGTCTAGGGGCAGGTCTAGATGGGGTAGGGGCAGAGCTCAGGGCTCTTTCAGGCCTACAACAGGGAGTTCACCTGCACAGTCTTCGGGTGAGGGCAGGGGTCAGTCCTTTCGTAAACAGACCCAATGACCTATCTTTTCAGCTGCCAGAGTCTTCTCGACTAGCAGCACCTTTGGGAGGAAGGTTGGCACTTTTCGAAGAAAATTGGAGTTTAATTACCCAAGACAGATGGGTATTGGATATCATACACCAAGGTTACAGGTTTTATTTCCATACCTTGCCTCCTTTCAAAGGCATGCCAGACGTTCCTCCTCAGCAAAGAATAGAGGCTCACAAACAGATTTCTCTGCTACTCCAAATAGGAGCCATTCAGCCGGTCCCTCTGTCAGAAAAGGGCCTAGGATTTTATTCTCGCCTGTTCCTAGTACCAAAGAAGGGGAACACGTGGAGACCAATTTTGGATTTATCTATCCTCAACACTTATCTGGACATTCCCAAATTCAAAATGTTGATGTTACAACAGCTTTTACCTCTGCTGGGCAAAGACCATTGGATGGTGACTCTGGATCTCAAGGAGGCTTACCTTCATGTTCCTATCAGGCTAAGTTGCAGGAAATATCTACGTTTCCGGGCTGGGACTTCTCATTATCAGTTCTCTGCATTGCCCTTTGGCTTATCTACTGCGCCCAGAGTATTCACGAAGGTTCTCGCTCCAGTGATAGCTTTCTTCAGACTAAGAGGAATACAGATCTATCCTTATTTGGACGATTGTCTGATTCTGGCTCAAGGAAAAGAAGAGCTTCTTCATCATCTACACTATGTGATAGCAGTGCTAAGATGCCTAGGGTATTCTGTGAACAAAATAAAGTCCAGTCTAGTACCCTCTCAGGACATGTGCTTTCTGGGTGTGAGACTGAATACAGCATCCCAGATGGCCTTTTTGACCCCGGACAAACAAAAGAATCTTTCTCTTTACTTCCATCAATTGTCTCATCAGTCCAGGCTGACTGCAAGGACAGTCCTTCAAGCCTTGGGGTTCATGGCATCTTGTATTCTGGTGCTTCCCAATGCCAAACTGCATATGAGGAAGCTACAGTGATATCTCAAAAATGTATGGACACAGCACTGCCAAGATTTGGACACTGTCATTCAGATAATATCTTGCATTCAAAAGGAATTTTTGTGGTGGGCTCAGGAATGTCACCTAAACAAGGAACTCTCTGTGACCCGGCCAGAGGCGAGTCAGATTCTAACGACAGATGCCTCAGACAAAGCTTGGGGAGCTCATCTAAATGGAAAGTGGATACAAGACACGTGGCCTGCCAGACTTCTACATCTACATATCAACCTGAAGGAGATGTTAGCAGTCCAATTTGCATTAATAGCTTTCAAGGATTTACTTCTTCCAGGGCAGGTGTTGATTCTAACAGACAACACAACTGTCATGTGGTACATCAACAAGCAAGGGGGAACACATTCTTATCCTCTGTGCAGACAAGCAATGATTTTGTGGGAGACTGCTCTCAGTTTACAGCTAAATCTTCAGGCAAGGTTTCTGCCGAGCACAGAACTCCTTAGCAGATGTGTTGAGCAGACAAATTATGGATCCCCACGAGTGGAAATTGGATCCTCATGTATTTCAGAAATTGACAGTGTCATGGGGAACTCCAGACATAGATCTGTTCGCTTCTCCACTAAACTACCAGCTGCCAAAGTTTTGCACAAAAAGTTTTCATCCCACAGCTTGGAAAGTGGATGCTCTTTCATTCAATTGGAGCAATCTTCATGTGTATGCCTTTCCACCTCTGCCTCTCCTCCCAAAGGTACTTCTGAAGGTCAGACAGGACAAGCCAAAGATGATTTTGATAGCTCCAGATTGGCCTCGACAGCATTGGTACCCACTACTGAGAAGTCTGGTAGGAGCCTCCATGGCCTTTACCTTCGATTCCACACCTGCTGACTCAGGAGAGCAGTCATTTACTCAATGTCAAACTTCACTCTCTTCACCTGACAGCCTGGCATATTCTGTTTTAAACCCTGGAGGGTTTCAGCTTCCACAACAAGTTTTGAATGTTATTTTGGAAGCCAGAAGGCCTAGTACAAGGAAAGTGTACGCAGATAAATGGAAGAGATTTTTATTTTGGAGTGCAGCAAAAGCATTTGATGTTTCTAAGCCTAATTTAAGTGTGGCTCTTCAATATCTTACTGAGTTACTGGACAAAGGTTTGTCCTTCTCTTCTATTAAGATTCATGCTGCAGCAATTTCTGCTCACTATGATTGTGACCCACCATTGTTTTCTCATCCTTTGTTTAAGCAATTCCTTAGAGGGGCAAAGAATATAAGACCCCCACGGAGAGCTCCTACTCCTGCTTGGGATCTCAATTTTGTGTTGGAGAAACTCACTCTACAACCTTTTGAGCCTGCAGCTACTGCTGAGTTGAAATATTTATCATGGAAGACTGCTTTTTGTTAGCCATTACCTCTGAAGGGTTTCTGAATTGCAGGCCCTTATGGCAGTTGAGCCTTTCTTAATTTTCCATAAGGATAGGGTATCTTTACGTACTAATCCTTCCTTTATGCCTAAAGTGGTTTCTAGTGTGTCTTTAAACCAAACTATTCATTTGCCTACTTTTATGCAAACCCCAAAATAAAGGGAAAAGATTTTGCACACTTTGGATATACACAGGCAGTTGCGATATTATTTGAGCAGAACTAAAGGGTTCAGGCAGTCTCAGCAGTTATTTGTTTCTTTTGCTTTGAGTTCTCAGGGCAAGCCTGTGTCAAAACAAACTATTTCTAAGTGGATTGGGTTTTGCATTGCTTTCTGTTATTCCCATCATGGCAAGGAGGTTCCGGCTGGGATTAGGCCTCATTCCACTAGGGCTACTGCCACTTCAACAGCTTTTTTAAGGGGGGTGGCAACTAAAGATATCTTGGAGGCAGCTACTTGGAGTTCTGTGCATACTTTCTCTAAGCATTATCACCTTCCACTTTACTCTAAATCTAGGGCTGGTTTTGCCACTGCTATTTTACAGGGCATTTTGGCAGCTCCTGCTTCTTTATAGTTGTGCCAGCCTCCCTTACCTCTGCTTTGGGATTCTACCCAAGTGTAAGGACTGCAGCAATGTGAGATGAAGAACATAGTACAGTTTTGTACCTACCATAAATGTAGATGTTCGAAGATCCACATTGCTGCAGTCCAATTTACCCTCCTTCCCCTCTGTAGTTAGAGGCGGTTGTGTGGGTTGGATTGTAAATATTGTGTATATTGTATATATTGTACATATTATTAGTGCTAGGGTGGTTGGTTGTTGGTTTTGTTGTCTTTGGGTTTTGACCTTTCTTGTTAGGGTCTTCTGACATCTGGGGCAAGAAAAGACTGAGGATATGACGTCGGTCATGCGCATTTGTACCCTGACGTCCTGATGTCAGTCTAATGCGCCTTGACCGACGTCATCCTTATACTTTGATATTCGGGCCGACCGAGGACAGCGGACTACCCAAGTGTAAGGACTGCAGCAATGTGGATCTTCGAACATCTACATTTATGGTAGGTACAAAACTGTACTTTTCTTCAGTCGGGCAGCATATGGCCCCTTTATCCTTTTGGTGAGGAACTTTTGGGGTCTTTCCAATTGCTGCAGGTGTCGGGTAAGATACATTCCGAATGGGGCATTGTACTCAATCATTGGTCTGATAAGTGAAGAGTACAGGGGAACAATGACCTCCCTTGATCTGGATGTGAATCCCTTCATAATCAGGTGGGCAGTGTAGAAGGTCCTCCTAACCACTTTGGCAATGTGAGTGTCAAAAGAAAGGTTACTGTCAACTTGGGTCCCCAGATCCCTGATAACCTCTTCTGTGCTTAATGGATTGCCACCTATGTGGTAACTTGGGGTTACCTTGTTTTTACCAAAGGGTATGACTATACATTTTTTGGCGTTTAGCTTAAGGCCATGGCTCTGGCACCAGTTATCCGTTTCTATGAGACCTCTCTGAAGGATATCTGTGTCTGATGGATTTTCAACTATGGTGCCCAGTTTGCAGTCATCTGCAAACTTTGTCAGCCACAATCCTCCTATGTTTGCCTGCACTTCCGAAAAGTAGATGCCGAACAAGAGGGGGCCCAGGACTGAGCCCTGTGGGACACCGCTTGTGACCGGCTTGGAGTCTGACATGGCACCAGCAACTCTAACCCTGTGGGTACTGTCCTTGAGCCAGTTTGCAACCCATCTTATGACATATGGGTTTACATTTAAGCTGGTGAGCTTTTCTATGATACCCGAGTGGGGTATTGTGTCGAAAGCTTTTGCAAGGTCAAGGTAGGCTGTGTGAACTGCCTTACCCTCATCAATGGCATTGGTGACTGTTTCAAAAAAGTTGACCAAGTTCAAGAGGCATGATCTGCCCTTGACAAAGCCGAATTGGGTAGGATCCAATGTCTGTAGGTCCCCTATGTCTTTATTTATGAGTTCCATTATGATCCTCTCCATAGCTTTGCAGACCAGGCTTGTTAAGCTTATGGGGCGGTAATTACCACGGTCCGTAGAAGCACCGCCTTTGTGGAGTGGGACCACAGTTGCCGTACGCCACTCTTTGGGTACATATCCTGTGGTAAGGCTAAGATTAAACAGCAGCCTTATGTGTGGGTTTAGTTCCTCATTGAGTTTGTGTAGCACACAGCCGGGGACACCATCTGGTCCCATTGATGCTGTGTTTTTAGCTTTAGAGAGAGCAGCTCTCACCTGGGCATTTGAGATTATTGGGAGGCTACACTCTGCTGGGATAGATATTTCTCCTTTTGGGGGGGAGGAAGGGGAGAAATTTTCACTGAACCTGTCTGCCAGTATGTTTGCAATGTCTGTGGGTTCAGTGATTTTTGTATCATTTTGGACTAATTCTGAGCATATCTGGGAGTTTCCACCCAGATTTCTAACATAGCTAAAGAAGGCCTTATGATTGTCTTTTGAGTCCTTGGCGATTTTTCTCTCAAAGTTGGCCTTGGATGATTTTATGAGTGATCGTAGTTTTTTTACTAGTATTGATCAGAGATGTCTTCCTTTTAGGATTTTGCTCTATCTTGTATTAGCTTTCTCCTCTTGTTGTAAAGTTTGTCTATGGCTGGGGTCCACCAGATCGGCGCTTGCCTTTGGTGGAAAGGGTCTTGATTTTATTTGGGATTGCTTGATCCATGCAATCCTGGAGGTGCTCAGAAAGCATTTGTAAGGGATTCAGCAGCGTGGGTTGTGGTTTCCAATGGCTCAGGGGCCTTGAAGGGTACCACACCAGTCTTAAGTGTGAAGTTGGCTTTGAGAAGTTCTTCACTGTGGTCTTTTGTTGGGGATGGGGGCGGGATGTGGATCTCCAGTGAGATTAGTTTATGGTCTGATCTCACCAATGAGGGATATACTTCTGGTGTGGAGCATTTTGTCTCCATGTTTGTGATGATCAGGTCTAGTATATTTTCACCTCTTGTGGGAATGGTGACAAGTTGTTGCATAGCATTTGAGTTTATGAACTCCAGAAACCTTTGGGCTAGGGTATTGGGGCTTGAGTCATGTTCCCAGTCTATGTTTGGGTAGTTGAAGTCACCCAATATGATGGTGTTTGGAGAGACATTTATACTCTAGTGTCTTCAGGAAGGCTGTGTGGGGTTCCTGAGTTTGAGAGGGTGGCCTGTAACATGCTACAAACTGTAGAGCAGTTTTTCCTGTGGTTAATTGCACCTGAATGGTCTCTGATGCTTCGTGAGTTGCCACCAGCCTGGAGGTGTGGGTATCCTTGATGAATATGGATACACCCTCCTTTTGTAGTCGGTCTGGGTTTTGGGGCGGGAGGCATGATATGAGGTAAAACCTGATAGTGCCGAGGTGCTCTCAGGAGCCTTGAACCAGGTTTCAGTCACAGCACAGACATCAATGTTCTCCATACTGAGGAGGGCTTCGAGGGTGTGCATCTTGAGATTTAGATTTCTGGCATCGAGCAGCATTACCTTTAGTTTTTTTCCATTATTGTTTTCTAGGGCGGTGGGTTTAGAATTTGCGCCTTGTCTAAAAGGCACTATGGGGTGGCAAGAGCCTTTGCCAATATCCGAAACCCAGGGTGACAGGTGCAAGCCGTCCCTTGGGTTGCAAGCGTGTCAAGCATGTCATTCCAGGCAGACAGACATTGGATTCCTTAGAATGACACCAGAAATTAAGCCAATTATTAAAACTGATCATTTTGTCTCTGTATTGTGGCATCATTCTTGGTGAAGGTAGGATACTGCTCAGGGTCAGGGTCATACCAGCCTGGGCTACATAATCTGAGAGCTCCTTTATGTCTCTTTTCATGTAGTCCAGGGAGGTACATCTCAGGTCATTCACACCGGCATGGACAATGACTGAGTCATACTTGTACTTGCTGTGGAGTGACCTGAGTGCTTGTGTTATGTGGCGGATTCTAGCGCCCGACAGGCAGCTTACTGTGACCCTCTCCTTGTTCAGTCTGGTGAGTGGGACGTCAGTGTGTCTGACTATGGAGTCACCTATGACAAGTGTGTCTGGCATTGTGTTTGGCCTTAAGATCTTCCCTGATCTTGACAAATGCATACCATCCTGTCTGAACACGCGTGCCCAAAACTAGGCTTGGATGCTCTACACATTTCCATTTTATAAAACAGGACATTTTTTCCATGTAGGTATTTATCCAAAAGATCTTTTCATTCCCAGTGACCTGACCATCCTTTCTATATGTGAGTTATGAAAAATACGTCCTAACACCAGTGCAAGTTATACTACCTAAGAGGGCTGTAAGTTCCCTACTAACAGTCAGAGAGAGTCCTTGCAGATGAGATCATGTGTACCAACATGAACAGAAGCAGATCCGTACATCCTTACATAAAGGCAGTGGTTCCCAAACTTTTTCGATTCTCGGCTCCCTTGCTGAATACAGGTTTTCCCAAGCCCCCCCTGCAGCACGCATAAAGTGCATATTTCATTTATTTATTTATTTGACATTTGTTTAACAAGGCTGCCTGACTGGACTAGGAGACCTGGGGAGAAAAGCTCAAACGTACAATAAAAAGACAATTAACCAAAAAAAAAGTGTACATTCTGCTTAACAGCATAACACTGATCTACTATGGTTGAGAGGTAAGCAAACCTAATGGCAACCTTATTAACTTTAAAACAGGGATGAAGCTTCTGACTACTCTCCAGAGGGAGTGAGATTAAATAGTGGCTTGGGGTCTGGAAGATACAGGCACGAGGGGGTGGGAGCTCATTTATCCTAGGCCAGGGGTAGGATGTTAGCAATCCAGACAGAGTGAGCTGCACACAACCAGTGGCTGTACATCTGGGGAATATGGGATTGGCAATCCCAAACTGGTGACAGTAGCCATCATGGGGTATATGTATGGGAAAGCATGGAGTGCTCCCACTATGATACTGTGATGGGGGTGCCCACATCAGCTACCAGAGGCCGGACTGAAAACAGAAACCCCCCCATGGCTTCATCTATAATGGCTGCTCTTCAGATAGCCTTCATTCAAATGATGGTAAACTAATGGGCAGTGGTAGTGGTGGTACCAGATAATTGGAGGGGAGAAAAAATACACACCAACTGAGAGGCTGCAGTAAAAATACATTTTATTCACTTTACGTCCTATAGGTGATCTTATGTTTTAAAACAAGATTGTTACCTGTACTTTATACCTCCCACTACTGAAATATTCAGCTAACTGCAACAGTCAGCAAACAAACCCTTCCACTTATTCAATCTAACACTTTCTAAAACTGCAAACAAATAACACTCCCCCTGTTGACATCACCTTCATATAATATTTTTTCTTAAGTTCCAGTCCACAGATAACATATTTTCATTTTCAGCATTCCCTTGAACTGTTCACTATTTACTATGTTACTTATTCAAATACTCATCAGTCTTATGTTCCTATTGCTAGTCCAGCTGACTAGCTTAGCTACCATCCTCATCTTTACAAAACTATATACTACAGCACTTGAAAGATGACTTTTGTACCCATGCATTAAACTCTCACTATAAACAAACTCATCTCTCTATTTCTCCTGACCTTGTCTCTCTCACTTTTATTCGCCTATAGGGATACTCCAACTCACTAAATAATTACATATTACACCACTTAGGAATTCAATGCAGCCTTACATTTGAAAATCATTTCTCATATCTGCCTATCACACCACCCTAGCACCATACAGAGACAGGCAAATAAACTGTGGCCACTCACTTTCTAGTGACGTACATCCAAATTATGTTCCAGTTTCTCAATCCTCTCCCACAAGCACACCTTATCACACCAAAAACCCAAATGCCCAGTCATCCCCAGGGCTACTTCTACAACACATAAACTGCCAAAGTATATGTAACAACGTTTCTGAACTACGTGCATGGTTAGCTTGACATTCCTCTTATCTGTTAGTTCTAACTAAAATCCGGCTTACTGTAAGAAATGAAGAAATACTGCCACCAGGCTATAACATCATGAGACTAGACAAAATGCGTAAGAGGCTGGTGGCATTGCAATAGTCTGTCCACAAAGTCCCTGTCTTCTGCAATACTGAATTAACCATCTCTCTCCTAACAAATAATGTCCACAAAATCCTCTGCCTAGCTTCTGCATACAACCCTCCAGGAAAAAATGTGCCCATAGTAGAACACCTTTTATTTTAGCTGTACACTAACATCAACAATTTTTTTGGTGAATTAATCAGTGGCCATCTGTCAGTACAAACATCCTTACAAATATCTGCCCCCTCTTCCACAGTCTCACGCACACACACACACACATATATATATATATATATATATATATATATATATATATATACAAAAACACACACACACACACACATATATGTATATGCACACACACACACTTCTCTGAAAGTTTCCTTGCTTGCATGGAGTCTTCATTCTTTCTGGCTGTACCCACCACAGGTCCGATTCTTGTTCCCCGAACATAATTCTTTCTTTGCCATTCCCACTCGCATTTGAGCAGCCGTGCCCAGCTGGAAATGCATGAGCTCCTTGCTCAATTCTGACAGGCTGGTAGCCCTGACAGAGCTGAAGTCATCACGCATGTGATGATGTCAGCTCAAACAGGGCAAAATTTAAAAACCAGAAGAAAAAAGATGTAAATGAAGGGTATTAGTTCACGGCGCCCCTGTAAGTAAGCCGAGGCTTCCCAGGGTGCCACGGCATGCACTTTGGGAACCCCTGGAGTAAGGCATTTATCTTTTTTATTTGTGTGGTCTAGGTGAGTATTGAAAGTAAGTGAGTAATGTACCACAGTCTGATAAATCTGAAGGGGGAAACTTGTTCTGAGTGCAGTTGTGATCTTGGATAGTGAGTGAATTAAGGGCTCTCCTCAGTTTCTGTGTGATGCCAAAAAGCATAGTTTGAAATATATTTTATTAAATTATCACTTCAGACATAGGCACACATACAGTAATAGAAAAAAAAACAAACATATTAAAATGTTTTCATTTATATTCATTGTACATTGCAAATATGTTTTCTTTCTTTATAACTTTTCTCAGTTTAGTTCTCCTTTACACCTCATGTCTCCTAATCAGTATTTGGAATGCATTGTTCTTACAAATTCAGTTTATTTCTGTGTAATTTGCTCCTTCACTTTTCTAAAAATCCCATTTCCAGTTATTTTACCCATTTTTCAGTATTCATTAATGCTGTAAGAAAATGAGAGAATGTCTTGAATAGAAAATGATCATATCATCAACTTGTAATAAAATAGCGAGGTGAGGACTGGCCGGTGGAAGTTTGTTAATGTAGAACGAGAACAGTAGTCTAGCAAGAATACAGCCTTGAGGAACACCTTTAAGGAAAGGGAAGGTGTTGGAGGTGGAGAAGTTAAAATTAATATTAAAGTATGACTTACAATGATAGCTATAGGACCAGGGTCAGTTATCAGGATTTAAGCCAAGTTCAGTAACTGTGGAATAACAAGATGGAGTGGTTCACCAAATCAAATGATCTTGTGAGGTCAGTGAAGATACAGCTCCAGACAGCATATCTTTGTGTATTGCCCTTAAAGTTTCATCAGTAAGGGACCAGAGGACAGTGGTAGTGTTCCTCCTGGATCAGGAGTCATGTGGTTTGTGTGGTATTAAATAATTTATGCAAATATATTCAGAGAGTTGAAGGTAGATTTTTTTAAGATTCTGAAAAAAGTAGATTGGATGGAAAGAGGTCAAAAGCAGGAAGGGCGAAAAGAATTTTTTTTTGGGAGAGGTCTAACTAGAATTTTTTTTCCCAGATTGTTGATATAGTACAGTTATTGAGGAAAAGATTATAAAGTTGTTGGAGGGGTTCGCTGTGAAGTCATGACAGTGAAAAATTAACCATGGGTGGAGATTGCTTCTGGGTGGAGAATCAAGCTTTACTTGTTCTAAGACTGGGATGATGTCTTGGCATAGAATGGTTTTAAATTGAAACAATGGGATGTATTTAGGGAACTGGGGAGAGGGAGTATATTGTGTGGGATTGCTGGTGGAGTTGGTAAGGTTGCTAAATTGATTGAAGAAGTATTCTGCAGAGAGAGCAAGAGCGAGTTAGAGATAGGCTATAGTGTGGGTGGTAGTCTGCAATAGTGTGTGCCAAACCAGTAAATTAACCTTTTTCCACAATTTTTTGGGGTTATATTTGAGAGAATTTTGATGATGTACCATAGCCTAACCTTTATGTCTTCTGATGGTTTTTTTGCAAGATTGCATAGACTGATGAAGTAAGTGTTCCCTGTTTTCTGGGTGGGGTTGTTTTTCCTGGAATGCCAGACTTCATTCCACAGTTTAAGTAGTGCTTCCACATAGTATGTTGGCATTTTATTGGTTTGGATTTGTATAGCCTTGAGATAATAGGGAAGTACATATATTGTAGCAGTGTTGACTGGTAAGTGAGGAGCTTAACTGCATGGCTGGGGTAAGTGGAGCTGTAAGCTAGGATCCAGTCTATGGTAAAAAGTTGGGAAACAGTCAGTTTTGGGTTTATATAGATTTATGATTTATTTTATTTTTATTTAGATTTGATATGGATCTGAATTTTATAAGTTTAGGGGAGTCTTAAGAGATGGGCAGAGAAGAGAGAATCTAATAGGCAGTGTTTACTGAGTGAAGGTGGGAGAACTGTGATGTTGGTGATGATAGTTCTGGGGTTATTAGTTATGATAAGGTCAAGTAAGAAGTGGTGTGAATACTTAGGTTGGAGTTGGTGGGTTGATTAATCAGCTATGCCATTTGAAGTTCTGTAAGGAAATCTGCTGCTTCCAAGTGGTACAGGTTCAGAAGCTTAGTACTGACGTCTCTTGGAATTAAAATAATTTGTATAGGAGGCGATTGTTTAGATTGGGTTCTTGAATTTGTCTGTTTTGGACAGTGGTAGATATTAGGATAATATTATTCATAAAAGTATAGAGTGAGGCAAGTTTAATTTTACTAGAAGCCAGTTTGGAATGGAAGGAGAAATAGCATTTGCTTGGTTCAGCATATTTTAGTTTCAGGTGTTTTTTGTAAAGAAGTGGCATTCTGCCCCCTTGTCTGTATTCTGGCCTGCAGTCACAATAGAAGTTGTATCCAGGAAAAAAATGGGGTCTATATTAGAACATTGAACATTCAAAATGTCGAGTGTTCTAATATCAACCCGTTTTCAGCAAACACTGAAAATATCGAAAAAACAGAAAACCAAATTTTTCTAGGGAAAGAATTTGGTTGTCCGTTTCTGTTGCTTCGGTATTTTCAGTGCTCTGGTGGAAAGTTACGGGTCGGGTTCAGGTAAGTGCGATTGTGTGGGCGTGGGTTAGGCGGTTAGGTGAGTTAGGGTTAGGGTGCGGGTCAGGTAAGTGTGCGATTGTGTGGACATGAGGGTTAGGGCAGGGTAGGTGAGTTAAGGCGCAGGGTGAGGTGACTGCGATAGTGACAGACCTTAGGGTTAGGGTTTGGGTTAAGGTAAGTGGATAGTTAGTGGTGTATGTATAGTTTAGTGTAGGGTTAGGTGTAAGAGTTTAGGTGTATGTGTGTGGATTGCTGTTTGTTTGGTGTGCTTCTGTTGTGTGTATGTGTTTTGGAACAGCGAATGTTTTCCCTAGGAAAAAAATTGCTGTTCAAAAAATGGTTGTGTTGTGAAAGGTGTGAACTAATTTGGTCATTTTGTTTGCAATACTTTGTGCATTTAAGAGGTGGTTGTGGGGAGGCTGGACCTGGTTTGCTTTCAGTGTTACTTTTAATAGGAAGCAAAAGTAGAATGGGGACAGATTTGAAGAGGTATTTTGGAATCTTGACATTGAAAGGGTAGAAGGTATGTGTCAAAAGATTTTAATACTCTTAACATATACTGGAAGAATCACGCAGCAAAAAAGGTAGGCCAAAAAAGAGTTTATTTTACATGCATGGAGACCTGCCACAAAGTTCTTGGTTGTCAGCAGTCTAATTTCTACACACTTTACATGGGTTTTTATACCCTCTTTTGTGCATACACAGCAGCTGGTTACTAGACAAGGAATTTCAGTCAAGGCTATAAATTCACTCACTGGAGCCTTAGATGGTAAAAAAGTCAGACACAAGATAAGTTGGTGCCTACATATAGCTAACATCTATGCACTCCTCCTTGGTCAGAGGTCAGTCCCAAGATAGGCCTGTGCCTGGACCAAAGTAGCAGCTGTGCATTCCTTTCTGGTAAGCAAATTCCTTACAAGAAAAACAACTCATTTTAGCTTATTTCTTTGCACGCAATGCAGTTTCACATTTTAACCCTTCCTATACAGGATACAAAGATGTTGAACACAAAGATTCTTACTACATTTCCCCCCTCACAACACTTTGTATCCCTAGTAATACATTTTATCCATACAGGTTTTAACACGATTCATTTTCTGTATATTCAGAATAATAAGCTTTAGTTGCATTGGCAGACAATACACTTGATATTATCATTCGTATGCAAGGAATGCAACAACAACCCAACAGTAGGAATATAATGGCACCAACACATACAGCAATTAAGACATTCATAAGTACTGTTCCTCAATTCCCAAACCAATTTTGGAAAAAGTCAGTCAATGGATTCTGTCCTGGTTTTGTAAGTTCAGAAACTTGCTGTAGGATCTCCAGATGACTGTTAATGTCATATCAGTTGTAATGAACGGACAACACTTGCAAGTACCTCCTTTCGCCGCTAGGGTGAAATCGAAGCCATCTGATTCTGCAACACTACAGTCCTTATTGCAGTTAACTCATCCGTCACCAATCCTAGCACAGAAAAAGTTGCATTGCTCAGAGTTTCTAACAGTTTTGACAGTTTTCTGAGCTCCCAAATAGATTTTACTGTCCCATAAGCTGGAAGAATACCAGCCCAAGAAATGACATCATCGCCCAAGTCCATGTGTGACAGTCCCTTGCTGCTACTGTGGGCCAAATCGTGATGATAGATCCAGGATGCATCAATGTTACCTACGGGATTAACAGGTTTATTCACAGCACGTACATTTTGTATTTTACCTTGGGGAAGAGAAAATGAATGTCTTATAGCTGGTGCCAAATAACCCAAAAAACAACTGCCTGACCAATTCCTTGGTAACCATTTGTATGCTTTTTTACCACAGACAAAATAACAGTCATTCACTTTGAGTGATATTTACTGGAATAGAATGATTTCCTTTGTCTTGTATCCCTTTAAACAAAAGATCATATACAGATAACATTTTTTCAAAAAAGCTTGTGACATTAATAAGCCCTGTACTATTAATAAGCACTCTTATAGGCTTGAAACTCGTTGTACAGTGCCCATCTATTGTACAGTTATGAATTATGGTTACATTACATTGACTCCATCCAACCTTAATTTTTCCAGATCTCTGGAAACATACAGTTCCATTCTGACGACCCATGAGGGGTAATGCTATTTTGTCCTTTAAGGCTACCTCCGAAGTTTCAAATAGTAAATTGGTCCATGTATCATTTGCCCCCAAAGGGACTGTGCCTAACATCAGACCACCATGTACAGTCGGGATAGCTGTGCATATCCAACAATTTGAAACATTAAAAGACAAAGCATATGCATATTTAATAGCCTGATATGTGTTAAAAGGTGGATGCCAAGCTGTATTTTCATCTCTCTTTGTTTGGCTAGTTTCGTGTGAAAATAAAAATGGCCAAAACAGAAAAGTAACAATCACACTTATTAACAACAAAATTATTTTGGAATGCTTTGGTGGGAAAGGCTGCTCCCTTCCGGTATTTCTCTGCATTGCTACAATAGTCAGATATTTATACAAAACAAGATTAGTACTAATCAGTGTTCCTCAAGTTTTCTGGTTCCACTTTCAGGATCCTGTTCTTCTGATCTGAAAAATAATAATTCGTTAGAGAAGTGTTAGTTTTTGTCAGCATTTTCCTCATGTAATCTGCTATCTCTTCACCCCCCTCACGTTCCGCAGGCAAAAGACCTTGCCACTGCGGGACGTAATAAGGTCTCCCATATAGTAGTGCAAATGGTGTGACCCCTTTTGAAGTGGGAGTGGTACGCATGGACAGGAGTGCCAGAGGTAAGCAGTTTATCCAAGACTGATGTGTCTCGGCCATGAGTTTACGTAACTTGCCTTTGAGAATGCCAGTATGGCGTTCAACCAACCCTGCTGACTGTGGGTGGTAGGCACAGTGGTGTTTTAGTTCAATCTGAAAAACGGCAGCCAGCTTTTGAATAACTTGGTTTACAAAATGTGTGCCATTATCAGAATAGATGCGTGTGGGTAGCCCAAAATGAGGGATAATATTATTTGTAAGGGCCTTGGCTACCGACAGGGCATCTGGATGTGTTACTGGAAAAGCTTCAACCCATTTTGTAAAAGCATCAATAATGACTAATACAAATCGCTTTTGTTGAACAGGAGTTAGTTGAATAAAATCCATACAGATTGTGTGAAATGGATACAGAGGCAGCGGGAAAGCTGCTGGAGTGATCCGTACCCCACCACTATGGTATCGTGCACAAAGCAGGCACGATAAACAAAATCGTTTAGCATATGCTATAAAGCCCTTGGTCCAGAAAATTTGCTGGGTCATTTGAACCATAGCAGCAGGGCCCCGATGAGATGGGCCATGCGTCACTAATGAGGCATACCTAAAAAGGTTTGTTGGCAAGACATACTTATCATTTGGACCTACAAAACTCCTTGCTTCTGAATAGCCCCATATTTAACCCATCGCTGTTTTTCCTGAACTGTACTAAGTTCCTGCATTACTTGTAAAGTTTGTAGATCAAATTTATCTGTAGGATGAAGTTCCTTCTGTGTGGTCTCGAGTGCAAAAGTAGAGGTTAAGGCTACACTTTTGCAGTTTTGTCAGCTAGTGCATTTCCAAGTGATACTGGATCCTTGGCATTTGTGTGTGCACTTACAAATGGCCAATCCCGTGGCAGTTGGACAGCTTGTAAAAGGCTAAGGATTAAATCCTTGTGGGTTATTTCCTTTCCTGAGGCCGTAACCATTCCCTATTTTTCCATTGCTGTGCAAAGACATGGACCGTGGAAAAAGCATACTGACTATCTGTGTAGATAGTAACTGCCTTATCCTTGGAAATGGTACATGCTCTGGTCAAAGCAATCAATTCAGCCGCTTGTGCGGACAGGTTCCTGGGGAGAGGTTTTGCCTCTAGTACCTTAGTCTCAGTTGTGACTGCATAACCCACTTGTGTAATACCTGCCTCATTCTTACGTGCTGACCCATCTACGAACAGGGTCCAATCTGAATTTGCCAAAGGCTGATCCAAAAGGTCTGGTCTTGGTAAGACATTAGAGTGTATTAAGTCTAAACATACGTGAGGGGCATTGTCATCAGCTGTAGGTAACAGCGTGGCTGGATTAAGAGTGGTGCATCGCTCAATGGTCATGTGTGGTTGTGATAGTAATGTTGTCATGCAGGACAAATGTCTGCTAGGAGAGAGAAAGGTAACTTTATCCTGTAGAAGTATTACCGCGACAGAGTGCGGTACTCGTAAGGTGAGGTCATGAAACAAAACTAGGGTTGCAGATGCCTGCACGGCCAGTGCAGCTGCGACTACTGCTTGTACACAGTGTGGCAACGATCGTGCCACTGTGTCCAGTTTACTGGAATAAAAGCTAATGGTCTCAACTTATCCCCATAAGTTTGCAACAGAACCGATGTCATAAAGCCCTGCTTGCAATCTACTGTCTGAACAAAAGGTTTCGTATAGTCAGGGAAGCTAAGTGTTGCAGATCCTGCTATCAGTTGCTTTACCCTAGTAAATGCCTGTATTGCCTTATCTGTCCATTGCAGCGCGTCATGTGCTGCCATGGGAAGTGCAAAAATAAGTTATGAAAGTGGACTCACTTCCTCTGCATAATTGGGAATCCAACTACGACAAAAGTTAGTTATTCCTAAAAATGACATCATTTTTTTTTGTACTGGGCATTGGTGCCTGTAAAATAGCTTCTTTTATACAGTTATTTAGTTGTCTACCAGCATTTGAAATGGTATAGCCTAGATATCGTACTTCAGCTTTACAAAATTGTAATTTAGATTTGTTTACCTTATGTCCCTCTTTCGCCAAGAAATGCAATAACCGAATAGTTTCGGACTCACAGACAGCCTCCGTGGGTGCAGCCAGTAGGATGTCGTCCACGTATAACAGTAGATGACAGCCATGCTCCAGTTGAAACTGTGCCAGGTTTGTTGACATTTCTTGCGAAAAGATTGTAGGGCTCTCACAATATCCCTGCGGCAGTCTTGTGTATGTGTACCGCTTGCTCATAAGCGTAAGCGAACCAAAACCTACTAGCTTCCTGTAGAGGGATGGAAAAATGCGTTACTGATATCAATGACAGAAAAATACTTATCTGTGGGAAGGATATCATTTAACAAAACAGATGGATCTGGGACCATAGGAGCCCTTGGTACTACAGCAGCATTCACAGCTTGCAGATCCTGTACCATTCTCCAGGTCCCATCCGGTTTCCTTACTGGGAACAAGGGTGTGTTACACGGTGAATCTGTGCATGGAATTAAAACCCTAGCTCGTAATAGAGCCGTGATCACTGGTAGAATGCCTTCTTCTGCCTTTTTACTTAATGGATACTGATGCTTGTGAGGTCTAGAATCGGATTTTGGAGTTATTTTAACCTGTCCTGCTGTTTTTATTAGCCCAATGTCATGTTGCCCGGGGGACCATAAGGAGTCTGGCACTGATTGTAACTTTAATTCTTCCTGCGGGGTTAGGAGATATAGTCAGAATGGCCCTCCCCCGGGTGGCGTTAGCCTGTCTTCGCGGAGGTGCACTGTTGGTCTAGCCTGGGTGACCCAATTTAGTCTTTGTACCTGAACTCCTTTACATGCCAAGTGTTCCGGCGTCATTTTAGCCCATTCAGTAACTTTCCTCCCCACCAGATACCATGCCATTTGTTCTTTCCTTGTTACAGAGACATGTGCAATAGAATAATTGCGAAAAAGTAACTGCATATCTTTTGTAAGACTGCATGTAACCGCAGAATTTCCTGCTTTATCCCAATATAGATTTTGTAACAGGATTTTTGTGACCTTGTGTTTAAAGAATTGCTCTTCATACTTTCTGTAGTACATTGTACAGTGTAGTTGTTTAGCTACCACTGGAGATTGTGTGCCATATTTGCTTAAGGGCAAATTAGTTAGCTCATTTACTATATTTTGTGATCCAGTTTCAACAAGATCATTACTGTACCAGTAGTGTAAATCACCCTGCCCCACCTGCAACATAACATCTTGAATTTCTACTCGTTTGGCTAGAATCCCTGATGCAGTCGGCACAGCTGCTATGCCAAACATGTGCATTAAATCTCTTCCTAATAAGTTTACAGGGCAAATTTTAGAGACAATGACTCGAAACCTGATAGTTTGGTTAGTTTCAGGGTCCGTGAACCATAGGGGGTTTAGATAGTGGTTCCTTATAAATGCGGCCATTTGCTGCCTTGACTAATACATAGTCATCAGAAGTTACATCGGATGGCACTGCAGAATTTTTTAGCAGGGTCCTGAAGGCCCCTGAATCACAAAAATTCTACATCCTTTCCTTCAACCTGTAATATGATTACCGGTTGCACTTCTAACTGCATAGTCATAGCTAGAGCTGTCAGGCTAACAACCTGATATTTACCTTTTTCTAAAAAAATCAGCTATCTCATGTTCCCATCCTGCACATTCCCTTTTACCTTCTTTATTCACATCCTCAAAATCATCCTCATTTTGTATTACTGACTCTTGCCAGTCGACCTCAGCACCTGGGTCCGGTTCGTCCGTGCTGCCATCATATAGTCATGCTGAACTATGATCTGGAGCAGCAGCGGATTTTCCGGGATTCCGGCAATCTCTTGTGAAATGCCCCTTCTTACTGCATTTAAAACATTCACCCCTCTTTTGTCTGCCTTCGTAATCTTCAAAATGTCCTACATTCCCTCTCCCTCTGCCTCTACCCCATCCCCTTCCTCTACCTCTGTTGGACGGAGATTACATTAACATAAGTGTTTTATCCGTGCTCACCGTAAAGGTTTGAGCCTGTTTTCTTTTCTTTTCCTCAAGATATTTTTCTGCATGTAAAGGGATATGAGTGTGTGGACAGGGTATGTACCTTAGCTTCTTTTTGTTTTTACTCTGATTTGTCTATACTATGGTTACGTAGCTCCAGAGTCTCCTCTGCTTGTTTTTTGTAAAACTACGGAGGGTATTTTTCCCTGCTTCTCTGCCTCCTGTAAGACTACGAAGGACACCTTTTCTTGATTTTCTGCTTCTTTCTTTTTGATACTGGGGTGGACTAACCCTGTCTTTAGTGACGTCAGGATACAAGGGTGGGGCTGTCGGTTTACGACAGACAATAGATGTTTCGTCATCTTCTTTGTGGACAAAAAATGCACCTTTTGCACTCGAGCCACTACTTCCCTTATTCGAAAATTGTTCCCTATGCCTCTTATTAGCTTCTTTTAACCATTTCTGTGCTTGAGGAAGTCCTACCTTTTTTTGTTTTTTAACCTTACCTCCTGTGTCCCTGCGCAGGTCTCTCACTAGATTTTGACATTTTGATTTATTCAAGGTACCACTAAACCCATAGTCTTTTTTCCATTTTTTCATATATTTTAAGTTTTTCGGATGTAATTTAAACATATATTCCTCATCCTCAGTCCTTTTATTTAAGCAGCCCTTACTAACACAACAACTGCTTCCTATTCCCATTTTTCTTATTTAAAAGAAAAACTGTTTCCCATTTTTCTTATTTAAAAGAAAAACTGTTTCCTTTTCCTGAGATCTCTACTGGTCTTTTGTAAAATTTATACAAAAGAAATTCCTTTATGACTAGTCCCTTAAAAAACTTTTACAAAAACAAAAAAAGCTTACCTTACTGCGGATCTTCGCCTCGTTAAATCACCGTCCACGGATCGAATCTAAGAGTGACTGGCCTCTACTTACAACTTTTTTGTCGGAGGTCTTTCCGTTCAAGGGAGCCCGAGATTTGTTCTCCCCTTCCTGTACAGGTTTTTCAGTCCCTCTTATGCGATTAGTACACGTCAGAAGAGGTGGCCCCACGTTCTTGCGCCAGAAATGTCAAAAGATTTTAATACTCTTAACATATACTGGAAGAATCACGCAGCAAAAAGGTAGGCCAAAAAGAGTTTATTTTAGATGCATGGAGACCTGCCACAAAGTTCTTGGTTGTCAGCAGTCTAATTTCTACACACTTTACATGGGTTTTATACCTCTTTTGTGCATACACAGCAGCTGGTTACTAGACAAGGAATTTCAGTCAAGGCTATAAATTCACTCACTGGAGCCTTAGATGGTAAAAAAGTCAGACACAAGATAAGTTGGTGCCTACATCAAGCTAACATCTATGCACTCCTCCTTGGTCAGAGGTCAGTCCCAAGATAGGCCTGTGCCTGGACCAAAGTAGCAGCTGTGCATTCCTTTCTGGTAAGCAAATTCCTTACAAGAAAAACAACTCATTTTAGCTTATTTCTTTGCACGCAATGCAGTTTCACATTTTAACCCTTCCTATACAGGATACAAAGATGTTGAACACAAAGATTCTTACTACAGTATGATACGAACTTGTGCAGTGAGAATGAGGTACATGTAGAGTGCATGTGTGTATGTGGTGTGTGTGTGAGATATATAAGGATGATGGTATGTTTAGATGGTCTGGAATAACGTGATGGAACAGGAGGAGGAGCTGTAGTAGTTAAGGAAGAGGAGTTGCTGGGTAAAAGTATAAGTAGGCATTAGGGCTAATGAGTTTGTAGGATGATACTTTAGTAGATATGGTAGTGGAGTGAGAACAACATTTTAGCAAGGTGGTATGTGGATGTAATAGGGAATGTGTTTGGTTTCTGAATAGATGGGTTGACTTGTACAGATTGAGAATGGAGTGATGAAAAAATGAATTTGGTTGAGCTTAAGTTTGAAATATCAAAAATATGTGTCAAAATGTATTTTCTCTAGTAGAATTACTTCAGACATTACAGCTGACAAAATGGATTTCTGAATTTTAGACATGAAACATGTTTACAGCAACTGCATACTGCAAGTTCGATAAGGCTCATAATACTGCTTTGTTACTAAATTAATGAAAATTATAGTTTTATCTTTTTCTGCTGCATGTTCTGTAATGGATACGGCCTTTTTAGTATGTCTTTATGGAGAAAGTCATGAGAGTATGTGAGAATATGTAGAAATGTAACCAGTCTCTGAATAATAATTGCATGTTTCTACTGTTAGTCAAGGATATGAATTATGATTGGAAGGAACATTCCAGACCTTGTCTGTTCTTTGGCTCATGTAAATAAAAGTCTGTAGTAGTTCTGCCATGTTGTTAGTTTAGACTAGTCTAATTTAGATTTGCTGCCTATCTATTCTGATAAGTAAAAGTTTTGCCTCAAACTGCTTTCATAGCTTAGTGGATTTATTAATCATGTGTGGCGTAAGAAACCTCAACAGTGAAAGCAGGCATTTGAATGAGAAATGTTGTGTTAGTGTTGTACTGAGAGAAAGAGTTGAAGAGTGTGATTTACTGTGAGGTAACTCTATGTTTTGTAAGGTTGTAAAGCCTGAACCTTTAGTGCTGCCAGACTGAAAGCTTAATAGTACAGACTAAACTGTAGGTTTTTCCAGTGTTGCTCAAAATGTGGTTGTAGCCATTGTGTTGTGGAAAATGGCTACAGAAGCTGGCAAGGGTGGTGGGGCTAATCCTAACACCTGTAGTTGTATTAGAAGCAGGGACACTGTTGTTCAAATAAACACAAAAAGATAAAGAGTTCTGTTGCAGAAACGCTTCTGTAATACTTTCTGTGAGTAGAAGTCATTGTCTTATTTTTCTTTTTCCTAAGCAGCAGGGGAGCAGGTGTGTTGCTCATTGAAGTTGTGGCAAAGCCCCGCTACCTGCAAGACAGTAAATATATACAGAGTAAGGAAAGTGCAGGAAAGTGGGAGCATGAAAAAAAAACGGAGAGAAAGAGGAATTAAACATGTCAGTATATCAATAAAACTGACTGCACAGCCTAAGAAGCACACATCAGCATTATAACAATGGAAAACATGTACAGTGCTTAAAAAAAACATATTCTGTTAATCTGTTAACATTTGCATTGCTGTGCAATGTAACACAACTGAAAATAAGCAACCCTTTCTTAAAACACCTAGGCATGTCTTAGGTCAAAGCATAACAAAATAAAGCACCTTTTAGGTTGCCACAGACATTTAAAGTAACAGTGCTCTGTAAATGATTTCCTTCACATTATTAGATAGAGTTGCAGTGAAATATAACATTTATTTATTTATTTGTTTGTTTAGTTATTCTTTTAACATAAGAAGGTGGGGATCTGTAAAAAATGGAAATATAACTCCTTTCCTTTTCACAACAGAAGTGTGCAGCATTACCAAAAAATAGCACAATAAAAATATTTACACTCACTTATGATTGCAGGCTGGTCTGTGTACCTGCTCTCGTACAGCTGCAATGGGTAGGAAAGTGATAAGGTCATTTGTATAACTAAGAGCAGCCAGAAAAGTGTAGAAGATGGAGTGATGGGCAACAATGTAAGTAAATGCATGGGTGGATGGGAAGATGGAGTGATGGGCAACAATATAAGTAAAGGCAGGGGTGGATGGGAAGATGGCATGATGGGCAACAATATAAGTAAAGGCAGGGGTGGATGGGAAGATGGCGTGATGGGCAACAATATAAGTAAATGCAGGGGTGGATGGGAAGATGGCGTGATGGGAAACAATATAAGTAAAGGCAGGGTTGGATGGGAAGATGGCGTGATGGGCAACAATGTAAGTAAAGGCAGGGGTGGATGGAAAGATGGCGTGATGGGCAACAATATAAGTAAAGGCAGGGGTGGATGGGAAATGGCATGATGGGCAACGATATAAGTAAAGGCAGGGGTGGATGGGGAGAGAAGCACAATAAGGATACCAACAGTCATTACACTACAGAACAGTTCCTGCATACCAACGATTAAAGCACAGCTGCTGTACGGTATCCAGGCAGTCTACTAACGCATCCAAAGACAGATTAAAGCACAGCTGCTGTACGGTATCCAGGCAGTCTACCAACGCATCCAAAGAAAGATTAAAGCACAGCTGCTGTACAGTATCCAGGCAGTCTACCAATGCATCCAAAGACAGATTAAAGCACAGCTGCTGTACGGTATCCAGGCAGCCTACCAACGGATCCAAAGAAAGATTAAAGCACAGTTGCTGTGTGGTATCCAGGCAGTCTGGGCATTCTCAACGGTCATTACAATACAGAACAGTTTCTGCATACCAACGCATCCAAGGAAAGATTAAAGCACAGCTGCTGTATGGTATCCAGGCAGTCTACCAATGCATCCAAAGAAAAATTAAAGCACAGCTGCTGTATGGTATCCAGGCAGTCTGCGCATTCTCACTAGGAAGGAAGCTTATGGAATCAGATCCAAAAATGGCCAGATAGTCATTGCAAAGGCTGTAATGCCCACATCTTTAGTGCTGTCAGACTGAGAGTTTAATGGCACAGACTAATTTGCAGGTTTGTACCAGTGCTGACCGAAAGGGGTTGCATTTATTACTGTACATCAAAAAAGTTGTAGAATATATGCTGTCTGCTAGAAGTATTTTTTTTTTTGTTTTATTTTCCCTGAGCAGCAGGGGAGCATGAGGGCTGTCTGTGAAAGCAGGGAGAGACCCTACTACCTGCAATCCTTGCTGTTAGCCAGGAGAACGTAGTTTTTTTTATTTTTCTTTTCCCTGAGTATCAGTAGAGTTGGAGGGCTGTTTGTGATGATAGGCAGAAACTCTGCTTTCTACTTTACTAAAGCAGCTTGCCAAAATGAGCAGCACATAAAACCATTACCTCAGTCACCATGCTTAGAGAGTCGTTAATTAAATTAAATCAAGGTGTTAAGTGAACAGGACTTAAAACTGTGTTATGAAAACGAGACTTTGAGTAGTGATCAACTGTAACCATAACTGCTACATTTGCCTCTGAATTTTGCTTAGACTTAAGTACTGTAGACATCTGTTCCTACTCATCATAACTATAGTGAGAATTTTAAACGTAAACCATTATGATGTGACTCTTGTAAAACATACATCTTTCTCTACAGAAAAAATGCATTCCTGCCTTCATAATAAAAATCTAAGCTTAGCCAATAAAGATCTGAAATACACTGTTAGGAAGTACAAAGCAAGCTTTGAGCTACAAATTGCAACCCCTGCTACTTATTGTGATCCTAAAGTTATCATCAATGCTATTATCATTATCAGCAGCAGCAGCCACCTTTTTTCCCATTTTTTTCTACACGGGGTCGGGGTATCGTGTTAACTGTCACCAACTCTCTCAATTCAGTGCCACACTCCTGCCTTCTTCAACACTCATGCCTGACTGTCACAGATCTTCTTTCACACAATCCATCCACTTCTTTGCTGGATGTCCTTGCTTCCTCTTACCTTCTTCCTGTCTGTGACAGACGAGTACCTGTAAGAGTGAAAGGGGAGGTCTACAAGAGGGTAGTGAGACCAGCTATGTTATATGGGTTGGAGACAGTGGCATTGACAAAAAGGCAGGAGTTTGAGCTGGATGTGGCAGAATTAAAGATGTTAAGATTTGCACTGGGTGTGACGAGGGTGGACAGGATTAGGAATAAGTATATTAGAGGGTCAGTCGAGGTTGGAAGGTTTGGAGACAAAGCCAGAGAGGCACGATTACGTTGGTTTGGACATGTGCTGAGGAGGGATGCTGAGTATATTGGGAAAAAGATGCTAAGGATGAAGCTACCAGGTAACAGGAAAAGAGGAAGGCCTAAGATAAGGTTTATGGTTGTGGTGAGAGAGGACATGCAGATGGTTGGTGTGACAGAGCAAGATGCAGAGGACAGGAAGAAATGGAAACAGGTGATCTGCTGTGGCGAACCTTAACGGGAACAGCCGAAAGCAGATGATGATGATTTGTTTGTTTAGTCATTCTTTTAACATAAGAAGGTGGGGATCTGTAAAAAATGGAAATATAACTCCTTTCCTTTTCACAACAGAGGTGTGCAGCATTACCAAAAAATAGCACAATAAAAATATTTACACTCACTTATGATTGCAGACTGGTCTGTGTACCTGCTCTGGTACATCTGCAATGGGTAGGAAAGTGATAAGAGAATTTGTATAACTAAGAGCAGCCAGAAAAGTGTAGAAGATGGAGTGATTTGCAACAATATAAGTAAAGGCAGGAGTGGATGGGAAGATGGCGTGATGGGCAACAATATAAGTAAAGGCAGGGGTGGATGGGAAGATGGTGTGATGGGCAACAATATGAGTCAAGGCAGGGGTGAATGGGAAGATGGCGTGATGGGCAACAGTATAAGTATAGGCAGGGGTGGATGGGAAGATGGCGTGATGGGCAACAATATAAGTAAATGCAGGGGTGGATGGGAAGATGGCGTGATGGGAAACAATATAAGTAAAGGCAGGGGTGGATGGGAAGATGGTGTGATGGGCAACAATATGAGTAAAGGCAGGGGTGGATGGGAAATGGCATGATGGGCAACAATATAAGTAAAGGCAGGGGTGGATGGGGAGAGAAGCACAATAAGGATACCAACAGTCATTACACTACAGAACAGTTCCTGCATACCAACGCATCCAAAGAAAGATTAAAGCACAGCTGCTGTATGGTATCCAGGCAGTCTACCAACGCATCCAAAGACAGATTAAAGCACAGCTGCTGTACGGTATCCAGGCAGTCTACCAACGCATCCAAAGACAGATTAAAGCACAGCTGCTGTATGGTATCCAGGCAGTCTACCAACGCATCCAAAGACAGATTAAAGGACAGCTGCTGTACGGTATCCAGGCAGTCTACCAACGCATCCAAAGACAGATTAAAGCACAGCTGCTGTATGGTATCCAGGCAGTCTACCAACGCATCCAAAGAAAGATTAAAGCACAGCTGCTGTACAATATCCAGGCAGTCTACCAACGCATCCAAAGACAGATTAAAGCACAGCTGCTGTACGGTATCCAGGCAGTCTACCAACGCATCCAAAGAAAGATTAAAGCACAGCTGCTGTATGGTATCCAGGCAGTCTGGGCATTCTCAACAGTCATTACACTACAGAACAGTTTCTGCATACCAATGCATCCAAAGAAAGATTAAAGCACAGCTGCTGTATGGTATCCAGGCAGCCTGCGCATTCTCACTAGGAAGGAAGCTTATGGAATCAGATCCAAAAATGGCCAGATAGTCATTGCAAAGGCTGTAATGCCCACATCTTTAGCGCTGTCAGACTGAGAGTTTAATGGCACAGACTAATTTGCAGGTTTGTACCAGTGCTGACCGAAAGGGGTTACATTTATTACTGTGCATCAAAAAAGTTGTAGAATATATGCTGTCTGCTAGAAGTATTTTTTTTGTTTTATTTTCCCTGAGCAGCAGGGGAGCATGAGGGCTGTCTGTGAAAGCAGGGAGAGCTCCTACTACCTGCAATCCTTGCTGTTAGCCAGGAGAACGTAGTTTTTTTTATTTTTCTTTTCCCTGAGTATCAGTAGAGTTGGAGGGTTGTTTGTGATGATAGGCAGAAACTCTACTTACTACTTTAGTAAAGCAGCTTGCCAGAATGAGCAGCACATAAAACCATTACCTCAGTCACCATGCTTAGAGAGTCGTTAATTAAATTAAATCAAGGTGTTAAGTGAACAGGACTTAAAACTGTGTTATGAAAACGAGACTTTGAGTAGTGATCAACTGTAACCATAACTGCTACATTTGCCTCTGAATTTTGCTTAGACTTAAGTACTGTAGACATCTGTTCCTACTCATCATAACTATAGTGAGAATTTTAAACGTAAGCCATTATGATGTGACTCTTGTAAACAATACATCTTTCTCTACAGAAAAAAATGCATTCCTGCCTTCATAATAAAAATCTAAGCTTAGCCAATAAAGATCTGAAATACACTGTTAGGAAGTACAAAGCAAGCTTTGAGCTACAAATTGCAACCCCTGCTACTTATTGTGATCCTAAAGTTATCATCAATGCTATTATCATTATCAGCAGCAGCAGTCACCTTTTTTCCCATTTTTTTCTACACGGGATCGGGGTATCGTGTTAACTGTCACCAACTCTCTCAATTCAGTGCCACACTCCTGCCTTCTTCAACACTCATGCCGGTCACAGATCTTCTTTCACACAGTCCATCCACTTCTTTGCTGGACATCCTTGCTTCCTCTTACCTTCTTCCTATCTGTCCCAAATCTTCCTCACCAGATTGTCTTCTGCTTTTCTACACATGTCAAAACCACCGTAATCTATTTTCTTTGATCTTTTCTGCAATTGGAGCTACTTTGGCTTCTGCTCTTATGTCTTAATTTCTTCGTCTGTCCCACAGTGTGCATCCTACCACCCTTCTCAGGCACTTCATTTCCATCACCTCTAGCTTCTTCAACTGTTCTGCCTTTACTGCCCGTGTTTCTGTACCATACATTAGCACTGGCCGTACCACTGTCTTGTACATCTTACTTTTCAACTTCTTTGGCATTCTTCTGTCTAGACTATATCTGACACTCTATGCCAGTTGGCTGCAGCCCCTCTGATTCTAGCTTTGACCTCTTCATTCAGACTTCCCTTCTCCTCAACCACCCCTCCCAGGTACTTGAAGCTGTTTACCTGTTCCAATATCTTCCCTTCTACCTGTATTCTCAGCTTCTTCTGATTTCCCCAATTTGCTGCCATTACCACCATTTTATCTGTGCTCAGTTTCATCCCATGTGCTTTCGGTTTTGCATTCCATTCTCCTAGCCTTAGCTGAAGTTCTATCTTAGAGTCTGCCTGTAATGCCACATTGTCTGCATACAGCAACTTTGTTGATCTATCCCCTCCAACCTGTTCACTAGTGTAGTCCATCACCAGTATGAACAGCAGTGGGCTCAGAGCTGAACCCTGGTGTACACCCATTCCCAATGGGTAACCCCTTTGTGAGGCTAAATACTGTTCATACTTGAGTTATTGGGTCCTTGTACATAGCCTGCACTAATTCTACCAATGTTTCTGGGACTTCAAACCACCGCAATATTGCCCAGATCAGCTTTATTGGGCCTTGGCATATGCTTTCTCCAAGTCTAGGAATGCCCAGTTGGACTCTCTCCTCATCTCTAGTTTCTTCTCAAAAAAAAGAAAAAGGTATCACCAATGCCCTGGCTGACAAATTCAGTTCTAGCTTCACCTCAGCTCTGCAAATGTGCTTTTCCTTTTATAACCAAACCACCCAAACTCCCACAGTCACTTTACACTGTGTCCTGTCTACGCTGCTCAAAAGTACCAGCTTTATGGACCTTGTCATTATACCAGACTGTCTCCTTCTCAGTGTTGCACATAGCTTTGTTCAACCTTTCCTGAACCTGTCTAACCACTAGGCACTGGGTGAAAATTTGGATACCTATTAATCTAATTCATCTGTAAGTGATAATCAGAATATCAGATACAAAATAGAAAGTCTGTACATCAGTGAAACAATACGTATTTGAAACATTTTAAGATCAACTTACATTTATTTTAAGAAATATAGATGTAGTAACAAAATGTGTAAGACAAGTGTATTAATGTAGAAATGTAAAAAAGAAAATTCACTGGGAGTGCACCCTAAATGGTTATGGCTATGCCATTTGTACCCCCAATACCTAAATATTCTAAGCCTGAGGTTGTATTGTCTTTTAGTAAAGAGAATACTTGCTTTTTCTCTAAACTTAGTATTATTTTTGCTGGAAGGAATAGTGATTTTAGAGTCAATTTATACTCTTACACGTGGTATGGGAGCAAAGCTTTCCTCTGGCCACCATGCTGTAATTCTACTTATTTCAGCTAATTCCTAAAGGTAAAAAAAGTCTAAATTTCCCCATGTTCTTCCCTTTGCCACATACTAGTCCAAATGCCTTGTTGGGCTTAAGAAGCCCCAAAGTTTCCTAATGAAAAAAGCCACAGGGCTCCCATAATGTAACAGGCTAAAAGCCCTATCTCTGTACATCATCTCTTACAGGCTGCTGCGTAGATATCTTTAGCAAGCATTCTGTGCCATGAAAGATCCTGTCCTAGTTAACATTCCTCACTTTCAGAAAATTGAAAGCACCCACATTCCCTAATAGAGATTTCAGTTTTTATTTTAACATACTCAGAATGTGTAGGTAAAATAGCTATCTATCCCACTGTATCCCATACATTTGGAATACAATGCCCAAGCAAGAGATTTCAGACTTCATTGTATCATATGCAGAACCTGCAGACTAATCATTTATCCAAGTGGATCCTCTGACTTTGGAATAGACGTTTCTTACATGTCAAACAATACAGTTTGTTAGCTGCCTTTAAAACTCGTCTCAGCGGATCGATATTTTAATGTATCCCTTGTGTCTATAGTATGGCTATCCTTGACTGATGTGGATAATTCAAATCCCATTTTGTCCTTGCATGTTTATTGGGTTACAGTGGCAAGGCTGAGTTCCCTCCTAGGCCACCTGCCTTAAATCAAGTGTTTGACCCTTTGGAACTTGGTTAGTTTTGCAGATGTTGGGGACTATTCATTGCTGTGGGTGATCTAACTACATGTGTTTATAATCAGAGCAGGACTGGGTACTAAAAGAGCAATTTTGATGCATAGCAGGCAAATGTAGCAGTAATGCATTAAAGGCAATATGTTGCTTATCCTTGGTCGATGATCCCATAAAAATTCAGCATAAGAAAAAAATGCACTTATAATTTAGGAAACTCCTTGTAGACATTAAAACAATACAGATCTTTATCATTTTCTTCCCTCCTAAAAGCCTATTAGCTAAGCATTTAAAGTTTTGGGTATGTGTGGATATAGTAGGGTTAAATATATTCTACAGCAGAAAGCTTGGGTTATACTGGAATTTAATATTTTAGTCCCTAGTAGAGTGAGTAATTAATTGGTATGGAAAGATTTTGCTGTAAGTTGAGTTCTGGTATGTATAATGTTTTTTGTTTAAGAATTATTTTTATGTTTGTGTTAATTAATCATTTTAATATTGTTAGTACTTAAATTTCCTCCTTTGGTTTTGTCTCATAGTGCATGTTGTCAGGAACATACAAAGCCATGTCTTCAAATGTCATTTAACATTCTTAAGTTCTTAAATGATTAAATAATTGATTTCTGATATGTATATTAATACGCGGCGGCAACGTATTGGAAATATTTTGTAGCTAAATTTTAGAAGGCTGTGTTACAACTTCTACATAGGCATAAGCTGTAGTACCAAAGTCTGGTATTGCCTTTAAAAGAAAAGTGAATAATACAGTATCTTCTTGATATGAAAGGTTGGATGACCTTTTTACCAAACTTTCAGAAATGGTAACAGAAAATCTCTACTCACACTTCAGTCACAGTACATCTCACACATTTGTATCTGTTCAGATAATGTTTTTTAGATGTAACTTAGATTGATAAAATAGATATATACCAATGTTAAAATGTGGAAGAGTATTACATTTAGAAGGTAACACATGGCTTAAGAGTTGTTTTACTAATTTTATTCACTGCTGTAAGGTTATGAAGCATACTAGAGGTAGGTGATTAAGGCCTTGTGGGTAGTTTATCTGTTGTTGCTGTTAGTCATTTAATCAAGTTTGACTCTTGGTGACTCAAGGACTTCGGCATACCAAGGCTGTCTGTCAATAAGTGCTTCTTTAAGATGTTCTTCATGTTTCACTGTTGCAGTCATTACATTTGGGTAATCTGCTGGCAGGTTGCCCTCAGTCGGCCTGAATAACAAAGTCTTGGGTCCTGCTTTGGTTGCTGTCTCCTCTTCCATGATGTCAGGTCGTCAAGGGTATAAAACATGCAGCCCTCGCCATTTTATTCAGTCTTTCTTGTCGCGCGGTGCCCGAAGCAGAAGCAGTTTGCAAGTGCCGGTCAGCCGACTCCTGAAATTGTCATATTCGAGTTTCAGAACCGAAGTCTTCAAACTAAAGCTAAGTACCCCGTTGGGGAAACGTTTTCTTGCTCCTTACCGATGTCAGTAAAAGTTAATAATTGCATTACTTGTGGGAAGCAAATACCTCATAAGGATTTTCATTTGTACTGTATTCCTTGCCTAGGCCCTGATCACAACGTACCTTGCTGTCAGTTTTGTGCTAGATTTAACAAATGCACTATTAAGCGTCGGTACATTTTTGCTTCTAAATATTTTTGGTTCAAGATTTAATTATCCTGAAATGTCATCGGTTAGCAACCCGACTACTGGAGTTCTTAAAAAATGCAAAGAAAAAGACAGAGCCAGACTGTCGAGATCCAAAACAGACGACGAAGCTTATCCTAAGCCAGTCGCCAGTTCGCCGGTACTCAGTGAGGTGCTTTCGCAGACCCTGATACCCGCTACTTTTGAGTCACAGGCCTCTACCAAGATCCATTCGGAGCCTGGTATGCTGCGAGATTCTCAGAGTATTGAACCCGCAAATGTCTCTCCCTTGGATGGGTCCAGAGCCGCTGAGCAGGCACCGGCGTCTGAGGGTGATTTCAGGCCTCAACATTTTTTATATTAAACCAACGCCAGCAACAAAAACAAGGTCAAAAACAATTTCTATGTCTAAAAAATCAATGCATGAGCCACAGGCTCAGTCCCCATATGCCTAAAAAACAGATGATCAAAATAGCTGAGGATTTAATTACCTTGATAAGGGGTTCCCAACCCCACCCCCTGCTAAGAGGCCTAGGCAAGGCACTGATTATGAATCTTCAGATCAGGTTTCCATTCTTTCTGATTCCTCATCTGATCAGGAATTTTCTATTCCACCCTAAGAGGATTCTGATGCAGAGGAATCCATCCCATCAGTATCTCCTCCTGAGGATTGCTCTTTTGCAGGGGCGGCTCGTGGCATCGGGCTGCCGGACTGCAGCCCCCTCAAATTAAAAAAGAAAACAAAATATAAAAGAAAACAAAAAAAAAATTATTTTTTTAAATTTCACAGACTTCGCGCATGCGCAGTAGTTCCCACACTGGGAGGATATATCGCATCCAGACTGCAACAGCCAGAACAGTCTCAGGAGGGAGCTTGGGATCTCGTCATCAGGAAGGAGCTTTACTGGAATCTCGCAGGTCTTTGTGAGTATTGCACAGGCAGGATATGGTATGGAGAACAGACAGGTAAGTGTATGGTGCATTTTATTTTATGTGTTGGTGCTTTTAACTGGAGTTGTGTATGTGTTAGCTGGTGCTTGTAACTGGAGAGAGGGGGTGTGTGTGTGTGTGTGTGTGTGAAAATGCCCCAGGTGCTCATGGTGGTGTGGTAGGGAATACCTCAGGCTTGAACCCTGTACCCTGTATGCAGGTGTTAAAGACTTGAGTTCCCTACCCACCACCATTTGTAAAAAAATTGCAGATTTTTGCCTCATATTTGATCTGATCTGTTCCTCATAATATCTGTGGTTTGTAAATGCTGCAATGCTTGATATTTGATGGTGTAGTAGTAGCATTGTTGCCTCACAGCTGCAGGTTTTCAGGTTTGATTCTTGGCTGGGGTTCCTTCTTTGTAGGGTCTGTATCTTCTCCCTGTGTTTGTGTGGGTTTGCTTTTGTGTCCTCCCATGTTACAAAGACATGTCTGCATTATTTCTTCCTGGGCCTCTGCTGAAAATTGTTTTTTTGTTCCAAGTCAGACTGTCCTGATTAACAAATGTTAAATAAAATTGACAGGCATTTGAATTTCAGACTTCAGGTTTCTGAATGTTTAATTCCTTGCAGATTTGATGGTGCAGTGGTAGTATTGTTGTCTCACAGCTATAGGTTTTCTGGTTTGATTCTTGGTTGGGGTGGCTTCTGTGTGGAGTCTGCATCTCCTCCCTGTGTTTGTGTGGATTTGCTCTGGTGCCCTGCCATTTTACAAAGACGTGTCTGCAGTATTAATCCCTGCGTCTCTGCTGAAAATTGTTTTTGTTCTGTCCGCAGTAAAATTGACCGGCATTTGAATTTCAGACTTCAGGTTTCTGAATGCTTAATTCCTTACAGATGTGATGGTGCAGTGATAGTATTGTTGCCTCACAGCTATAGGTTTTCTGGTTTGATTCTTGGTTGGGGTGGCTTCTGTGTGGAGTCTGCATCTCCTCCCTGTGTTTGTGTGGATTTGCTCTGGTGCCCTGCCATTTTACAAAGACGTGTCTGCAGTATTAATCCCTGCGTCTCTGCTGAAAATTGTTTTTGTTCTGTCCGCAGTAAAATTGACCGGCATTTGAATTTCAGACTTCAGGTTTCTGAATGTTTAATTCCTTGCAGATTTGATGGTGCAGTGGTAGTATTGTTGCCTCATAGCTATAGGTTTTCTGGCTTGATTCTTGGTTGGGGTGGCTTCTGTGTGGAGTCTGCATCTCCTCCCTGTGTTTGTGTGGATTTGCTCTGGTGCCCTGCCATTTTACAAAGACGTGTCTGCAGTATTAATCCCTGCGTCTCTGCTGAAAATTGTTTTTGTTCTGTCCGCAGTAAAATTGACCGGCATTTGAATTTCAGACTTCAGGTTTCTGAATGCTTAATTCCTTGCGGATTTGATGGTGCAGTGGTAGTATTGTTGTCTCACAGCTATAGGTTTTCTGGTTTGATTCTTGGTTGGGGTGGCTTCTGTGTGGAGTCTGCATCTCCTTCCTGTGTTTGTGTGGATTTGCTCTGGTGCCCTGCCATTTTACAAAGACGTGTCTGCAGTATTAATCCCTGCGTCTCTGCTGAAAATTGTTTTTGTTCTGTCCGCAGTAAAATTGACCGGCATTTGAATTTCAGACTTCAGGTTTCTGAATGTTTAATGCCTTGCAGATTTGATGGTGCAGTGGTAGTGTTGTTGCCTCACAGCCATAGGTTTTCTGGTTTGATTCTTGGTTGGGGTGGCTTCTGTGTGGAGTCTGCATCTCCTCCCTGTGTTTGTGTGGATTTGCTCTGGTGCCCTGCCATTTTACAAAGACGTGTCTGCAGTATTAATCCTCGTCTCTGCTGAAAATTGTTTTTGTTCTGTCCGCAGTAAAATTGACCGGCATTTGAATTTCAGACTTCAGGTTTCTGAATGTTTAATTCTTTACAGATTTGATGGTGCAGTGGTAGTATTGTTGCCTCACAGCTATAGGTTTTCTGGTTTGATTCTTGGTTGGGGTGGCTTCTGTGTGGAGTCTGCATCTCCTCCCTGTGTTTGTGTGGATTTGCTCTGGTGCCCTGCCATTTTACAAAGACGTGTCTGCAGTATTAATTCCTGCGTCTCTGCTGAAAATTGTTTTTGTTCTGTCCGCAGTAAAATTGACCGCATTTGAATTTCAAACTTCATGTTCTTCAGAATACATAGTAGCACAACCTTTTTTTCTAGCAATTTTCTAAGTTTATAAGATGAATATTTTAAATTTGTCCCTATTTTTGGGACTGTATTCCCCATTATTGGCTTTGTCCAGGTTTTGTGCTAAGGTTGACAGCTATGGCAAGAACTGAATTCACTGAATATGGACTGTAGAATTGTGCATATTTACTGATAAAGGTGCACTGTAGAATTGTGCATATTTACTGTTAATGGTGGACTGTAGAATTGTGCATATTTACTAATAATGGTGGACTGTGGAATTGTGCATATTTACTAATAATGGTGGACTGTAGAATTGTGTATATTTACTAATAATGGTGGACTGTGGAAGTCTGAGTAGACTTTTATGATAAATGTTCTCAACTGGGCAGTTTTGCCATTATGGGTGCATATGTTTTGTTTCATTGCTTACTGGGAAAATGTTCAAAACAAATTTAAAACACCCTCTAACAAGTGTACTGTATTGTACAAGGAATATAATTTTAGTACAATGAGGAAGGTGTATCAAAGAGCACATGTATGTTTCATATGCAAGGGGCCTATGATTCAAAACAGCCCAAAATTAATCTTTATCTGCCACTGGCAAAATGTATTTTCTTTGAATGTGGGTTTCAATGCTGTTTCAATGAATGTGAGTTTCAAGGGCAGAGAAGTTTTAATGCTAAGTTTTCATTGTGAGACTGCATTGCTTTGTTTAACAGATGACTTAATGTTTGTGCTGTAAAATACAAAATAAAACTTTCAAATGAAGTCCAATCATTGAAGTAAAGCAGTATGCACATTAGTGTTTATGGTAAATGGAGTGAAATAGCCAAGTAATGGTTAATTGGAATGGCTGCAGAGGCTCCAGTTCAACCATTATTTTGTCGGGGGGGGGGGGGCAGCAAACTCAGACAGGCCCAGCTGAACTATACCTCCCAACTGTCCAGATTTTCAAAGAATGAATAGATTTTTGCTTCTTATTTTTGGTTTGTTCATAAAATTTGTAGTTTTAATTCCTAAATGATTTGCCAGAAATCACTAAATAATAAGTTTCAGACTTCATAACCTTCATAAAAATGCATGTTAAAGTAAGAGCCGTTCTATCAACTGTCTCAATTTATACAAGAGCAATTTTTAGTACTGTTTATATGTGCCCCCAATATATTTGGCCTTGTTCAGATTTACTGCATTAACAGGTTGAGAGGTACATGCAAATAAATTGCTTTATAGAATTAGGCATAGCCAACCTCTCAACTGTCCCCAATTTTTGGCTCAAAATGTTACTCTTCCTCCTAATAATCCCTCCGCAAAATAGCAATTTTGGAAGAAAACATGGAGGGTTTACAATTAAGAAATAACTGTAATAATCAAAGTTATAGATTACTTGAAATGCATGTAGATTCTTTTATTTTGTCAGCTGCTCAAGATAGCAGTACTAATATTAAAGTGCCCCTTCTTTGACAGGTAGCAGCTGTATTGTGTGTCTATTTTATATTTTTGCATCACATTTTTGGTCCATTTTTCATAAAATTGTGTTTTTGGCAAATTAGTGACAAATCACTAAAGACTGAAGTTAGAAAATGACAGACATTTGAGTTTCAGATTTTATACCCTTCAGAAAATTCATACTAATGCAAGACCTATTCTATTATCTTTCTAAGTTTATTAAAGCAATATTTAAAAATTGTCCTTATTGTTGTGCCTTTGTCCCACTTCTGTGTATGGCTTTGTCCAGATTTCTTGCTCTTGAGGTTGAGAGGTATGACAAATGTGTCAGGGCCATCACAGTCAGCCAGAGAGATTTCAAATTGTGACATGCTTGTTGTACCCCACTCCCCCATGTAGTGACTCTGGGTGTGTCCAAGCAAGGCAAGGAGTAGTTGTATCTACCTTGGATGGGGAGGACACACTGCATAAGTATTACAGTGGCTTTTCATCTGTCCTTGATTTTGCAGAATGGTCTGGTTTCTGTCATATTTTTGTACTGTTGATTTATGCTTATTACTCAGATTTATGCTTATTACTCAAAGTGCCTGTTGCTCTGTGTTTAAGTAGCAATGCTTTAATGACCATAAGGTAAGCTTGTCTGACATCGTAAGATGCAAGTAAGCTTTAATAAGCATACTGTTAAAGAATTGCCAACATTGAAAGCCTTTCTGTTGTTGCCATGCAGAGAATACTTGACTAGATAATGTATAAGCCTTGGGTATTAAAGGACAGGATTCCATTATTTTAAAACGCTCATTACACTTGTTGGAGACTTCCAGTCATCTCTACAGACTTTACCCGTAAACTAAACAGAATGCCAATCATGTGTGGTCCATAACCTGTACAGTAATCATTTAAGCAATGTATCTTGAGCTTGTTTCTTGTTTGCTTTTCATTTTTTACTTTTATCATGTTTTCCCCATGAAACAAGTTGTCAGGCAGCAGGTCTTTTTTGGATAAGAAACATTTTTACAAGTGGGGGCATCACATAGATTTCTACTTTTAGCATGTTGCTTGGTACTTTAATAAAGCTGAATATATAATAAAGCTGAATATATTAGAATTAGAACTGCAGTGCAAGGAGAAGTGGTTTGAGTTGAGTGCTTCTGGTTTTTCTTATACTTGATTTTGACTGGCATTCCACTAATGTATTTAAAAAGTAATTTATTTTTTCATGCCTCACAACCTTTTGTTTCCATCTAGATATTAAGTAAGCTGTCATGCAGCAAATGCATTGAAATATTTTTATTCTTCTACACTTATTTTTGTCTTGATTGGACTTTCATAATGATGGTTTGCCACCCAGGGCAGCGTATTTAATTAAAGTTATTTTTTTGTGGTTTTGTGCATAGCTCCTCCCCTTTATGGTTGACCACACCCCTTCCATTTGACCCCACCCATTCAGCGTCTCCTGCAGCCCCCCTGTGATTTGAAGTCACCAGCCGCCACTGCTCTTTTGGAGAGACTCTGCATACTTTAAGGGAACATTTTCATTGGGAGAGTCAGGACTTCTCTGAATCAAAAAAGAGGCTTAGGGATTTCCTTCTTCCTCAGCATAGGCCTTTGGCAGTACCTCCTGTATTAGACATTGTTGATGATGTGTTTTCGGAATCAAGCATGGCTCCTGATTCCCTCCTCCCGTTCTTAGTAAGCCAGAGAGATATTACAGGGTTCCTGACTCCCACAGATTTCTTTTCAAAAATCCTACTGCTGATCCTAAGACTATTTCTCTACTATTGCCTCTACAGCCAAAAATCCTACCCCTCCTGATAGAGATTCCAGGGCGCTGGATAGATGGGTTAAGAAGGTTTATACATCTGCAACCTTGGCAGTCAGGGCTTTAAACTGCCAATTTCATATGCTTAAATATCAACAACATGTTATGGGCTTACTGAAACAGAAAATGATGTTGATTTCTGATTGTGTGGAAAATAAAGTTACAGGAATTATTGCATTCAGCAGAACAGGTTGGAAAGCATACTTTGCAATGTGGTTTTGATTCCTTGGAGGTCTCTTGTAGGGCCGCCATTACTGTCATGTTAAAGCTAAATTGTTGGATGCACCTTTGCAGCATGATACTCTTTTTGGTAATAAGGCAGAAGATGTTTTAAAGAAAATGGAAGGCAAAGCTAAATCTATGCAAACTGTAAAAGATTTCTTGCAAGTGCAGCCACCCAGGTTCAGTAGGCACTGGCCTACTAAAAATTGGTCCTTTCCTGTGTCCAACAGTGCCACTCAGGCAATTCCAGGTGCTCAAAAGGCTCCAGATAGCAATCACAGGGTTCTTACAGATCAAAGCAATGGGGTGCCTCCACCTCCAAATCTGGAGGAAACAAAGCACAACCCTACAGTAAGCAGTCTCAATGACTTTCCTCTACCAGCACCAAGCACTTACCTTTTGGCAGCCCCCTTGGGGGGAAACTAGCACTTCATGCTCAAAATTGGCAGTTAATTACCTAGGACAAGTGGGTATTAAACATAGTGTCCCAGGGGTACAGATTTAATTTCCATACCTTGCCAATTCCAAACAGATGGCTGGATCTGCCACACAACCAGTGGGCAGAGGCCCAGAAACAAGACATGTCCCTCATGGATATGGTGGCTATTCAACCGGTACCAGAAAAGGAAAAAGGACAAGGTTTTTATTTAAGACTTTTCCTGGTACCCAGAAAAGACGATTCTTGGCATCCAATACTGGACTTATCGATTCTGAACACATACCTGGACATTCCAAAATTCAAAATGCTGACTTTACAACAGCTACTGCCTATTCTAGGCAGGAATGCTTGGTTAGTAACTCTAGACTTAAGAGAGGCATACCTGCATATCCCAATAAGGGAATCATGCAGAAGATACCTCCGCTTCAAAGCAGGTTTTTTGCATTACCAATTCTCTGCACTGCCCTTTGGCTTATGTACTGTGCCCAGGGTCTTTACAAAGTGCCTGGCACCAGTAATTGCATTCTGCAGACAAAAAAGCATTCAAATTTATCCTTATCTGGATGATTGTCTCATTCAAGCAGAGGACAAGGACACTCTTCTTCATCATGTGGCATTTGTAAAAAGGCTTCTAGCATGCCTAGGGTACACCATGAAAGAAAAGAAATCACAACTGGTACCCTCTCAAATAATTACATTCCTGTGTGCAAGCTTGAATACAACTGCCCATATGGCTTACCTCATGCCAGACAAGCAAAGGCAACTGACAACATACTTCAAACAAATGGCAACAAAAACCCAGTTATCTGCAAGGCAAATTCTGCAGGCTTTGGGGTTCATGGTATCCTGCAGTCTACTAATTCCATATGCAAGACTGCATATGAGGAAACATCAGTGGTGCCTAAAAAGTTTATGGAGTCAACATTATCACAGCCTGGAAAATATGATCCCTCTCATTCCCCTGCCTGCAACAGGAGTTTCTTTGGTGGGCAAGACATGTCACCAAAACAAGGGACTGTCATTCACTCTACCCCTGCCACCCAAACCCTAACTACAGATGCATTAGATTATGCTTGGTGGGCCCACCTGGCAGGGAGATGCATTCAGGCCAAATGGAGCCCAAACCAAATGCATCTGCATATCAACCAGAAAGAGATGCTAGCTGTTCAGAATGCTCTGACAGCCTTCAAGGACTTACTTCACCCAGGACAACTTCTGATAAAGACGGACAATACCACAGTTGTGTGGTACATAAACAAGCAGGGGGGTACACATTCCTACCCCCTTTGCAGACTAGCCATGGCTTTGTGGAACACAGCCTTGACTTACCAAATACATCTTCAAGCTCAATTCCTGCCAGGAAAGCAAAATACTCCTGCAGACAACCTAAGCAGAAATCTTATGGACCCTCACGAATGGAAAATGGATCCACAAATCTTCAGCATGTTAACACAGAAATGGGGGAGCCCAGACATAGATTTATTTATTTTATTTTATTTTATTTTATTTTACATTTGTTAACCGGGAGAGTCCGACTGGATACATGTCCATTTTCAGTGGAGGCCCGGGGAGAAAAGCTCCAGGTACATAACAGACATATGAACATTGTTAATGCAAAAAAGGAAGATAGTTGAGTTCTAAATACAATATAAAGATACATCACATCTTGGGAAAAAAACAACAGCAGCATATAAAAAAAAACATAGGTCAGTTACAAAGGTGAGGCGCCTTGTTAAAAAGTGGTTAAGGATAGTGAGGTAAGAGAAGGGTAAATGATAGTGGTTAATCAGGTTTGGAACAGGGACATTGCCAAAGAGTATTGAGATGGGGTTTAAGCTTTTTTTTTGAATTGTAGGAGTGAAGGTTCTGAGGTGAGCATGGTCGGTAGGGAGTTCCACATTTTACCTACAAAGTTTGAGAATAGAGAATCCCCAGCAGAATTATTGGCTTTGGTAGTTTGAGCTAAGATCTTATTGGAGGAGCGTAAAGATTGCAGGTTAATATAGGGGTGAATGATGTTTCCAGAGCTGGTGTTTTCTCTGGGTGATACAGTATCTGGTGAGCCGTTTTGAGTTGGTTGAAATGGAGTTGGCTGGAAAACTCTAACCACCCTAGTTGCTTCAAGTTAGTGCAGTGGTGCGTTCTAAAGGTGGAATTTGCGGCAAATCTAGCTATGTGATTGTAACAAGAAGCAAGTTTGTTAAGGGTTGTCTTGTTTAGGTTTGTAAAGAGGGGGGAGGCATAGACAAGAGTTGATAGTAGGTGTGTGCTGGCAATTGTAATTTTAGCGTGAGGAGTGAGAAAGTGTTTTACTTTATAGAGAGCCAAGCTTTTTATTGACGGTTTTGATGGTAAGATTGAAATGGGTGTCAAATTTAAGGGAGTTTTCAATGGTAACACCTAATAGCTTTGTGTGAGCTTCTGGTGATATAGTGATTCCATTGGAGGATGTAATAGAGAAGGTGGGGGGAAGAGTCTTGTTAGTGGGTGAGAAAGTAAGTAGTTTTGTTTTGTTGGGGTTGAGAACTAGTTGACGACTTGAGAACCATTTTTCTATTAGGTTGAAGGTGTCTTGGGTTGAAGCAGTGAGGTCTGCCAGGTTGGAGGCAGTGCTGATGATAGTCGAATCATCTGCATATTGAATGCATGTGGCATGGGGGGTGATTGTGGGCAGGTCATTAACAAAGATGGTGAAGAGAAGAGGGCCAAGAATAGATCCTTGGGGAACTCCAAGTGTAACAGGTAGGCATGTGGATAATTTGTCCTGCCATAGAACAGCCTGTTGCCTATTGGACAGGTAGGATTGGAACCATTTCAGTGTGGAATTGCTGAGTGATAGTTTTTTAATGTATGGAGGAGTTGAATGTGGTTCACCATATCAAAGGCCTTGGAGAGGTCTAAGAAAAGAGCAGATGATAGTTTATTATTGTTTCTGAAGTTATTGATGGTATTAGAAAAGGATAGTAGGGCTGATGTGGTACTGTGATTTGGCCTGAAGCCATGTTGGGAGTTGGCTAGAATTTTATTTTTGGTGAGATGTTCCATCAGTTGTTTGTGGACACACTTTTCCATAATTTTGGCCAGGGGTGAGAGTATAGCTATAGGTCTGTAGTTGGTTAGCTCTAGTGAGCTACCACCTTTATGGAGAGGAATAATGTGGGACATTTTCCATATGGAGGGGATGAAGGCTTCTGACAAGGTACGGTTTATGATTATGGAGACGGGATAGGAAATGGCCTCAGCTGCTTTTTGCAGAAACTCAGCTGGGAGAAGGTCAGCTGCTAGCTTAGTGGGTTTTAGTTTTTTAAGAAGAGATGTTATAGAGGATATGGGTACTGGATCGAAGGTAAATAGATGATCTGATGTAGTTGATGCAAATAGATCTATTTGCCTCTCCCCAAAATTATCAGATGGACAAATTCTGCACAAGAACTCATCACAAAAAAGCATGGAAATCGGATGCTCTATCCTTCAGCTGGAAAAACAGTTTATGTTTATGCCTTTCCCCCTCTGCCTCTGCTTTCCAAGGTCTTACTAAAAGTCAGACAGGAAAAAACAAAAATGATCCTAATTGCTCCAGACTGGCCCCGCCAGCACTGGTACCCACTTCTAAGGAATATGTCTCACCTTCCTCCATGGTACTTGCCTCAAATACCTCATCTACTGTCTCGACAGAACCATCAAATTCTGCACACTCAGATCCAAACTCTGAATCTTGCAGCATGGCTAATCAACTAATTAATCAAACAACACCTCTCAGTAAATCTGTAATGGATGTCATTTTGGAAGCCAGAAGGACTAGTACTAGAAAATCTTATGCTGATAAATGGAAGATATTCTGTGCTTGGAACCAAGCACAAGGAATAGACACAGCAAATCCAAATATTCCTCAGATATTACAATACCTGACTGATGCTTGACAAGGGCCTATCTTTTTCTTCAATAAAAATCCATGCCTCCGCCATCTCAGCTCATTACAACACAGAGCCTCCCCTATTTTCTCATCCACTGCTTAAACAGTATCTTAGAGGGGCCAAAAATTTAAGGCCTCCCAGAAGAGCACCAACTCCTGCATGGGACCTCAATTTTGTGCTGTAAAAACTCACCCTGCCTTCTTTTAAACCAGCAGCTACTGCAGATATAAAATTTCTATCTTGGAAAACAGCTTTTCTCTTGGCAGTCACTTCAGCAAGAAGGGTTTCAGAGCTACAGGCTCTCATGGCAGTGGAGCCTTTTATTATATTTTACCTGGACAGGGTGTCCCTCAGGACCAGTCCTTCTTTTATGCCTAAGGTGGTATCCAGTGTGGTTCTTAACCAGACCATTCACCTGCCAACGTTTTACCCAAATCCGCAGAACAAGGGGGAGCGGATTCTGCATTCATTGGATGTACACAGACAACTAAGATTCTACTTAAATAGGACCAGATCTTTAAGAAAGTCTGAGCAACTACTGGTAGCATTTACTGCAGGATCAGAGGGGAAGGCTATATCAAAGCAGAATATTTCTAAATGGATAAGCCACTGCATTTGTTTCTGCTATTTACACCATGGTAAACCTGTGCCCAAGGGAATCAGATCACATTCCACCAGGGCTGCCTCTACTTCAGCAGCTTTTCTCAGAGGGGTCCTAGCAGAGACATTCTAGAAGCTGCTACTTGGAGCTCTGTTCACACCTTCACAAAGCATTATAATTTACCTCTCTTCTCCAAATCCAGGGCAGGCTTTGCCACTGCAGTCCTGCAGGGCCTTATAGCCGCTCCTAATGCTGTTTAGTTCCATCCTCCCATCCATAGCTTTGGGATTCTACCCAAATGTAATGACTGCAACAGTGAAACACGAAGAACATAGTACAGTTGTGTACACTTACCATAAATGTAGATGTTCGAGTGTATTCACTGTTGCAGTCCGGGTTACCCACCCGTCATCCGCCTTTTCTATACCTTTTCTCTATCCTTCACTATACTCAAAAGCCTTTGTGGTGTATTTGCTTTTTAGTTGAAGGTAAAGTTTATATTTCTAAAAGTGCATTTATATATACTTACTGCTTATTTATATATATATTTTTGCTCCCCATTTGGGGGGCACCTGACATCTGGGGCAAGAAAAACTGAATAAAATGGCGTTGGCTGCATGTTTTATACCCCTGACAACCTGACGTCATGGAAGAGGAGACAGCAACTGGCGCAGGACCCAAGACTTTGTTATTCAGGCCGACTGAGGGCAACCTGCCAGCAGATTACCCAAATGTAATGACTGCAACAGTGAATACACTCAAACATTTACATTTATGGTAAGTGTACACAACTGTACTTTTTTACTTCAGCTCTTTTCATAGCCCCTATGTTACAACTTCCCAGTGTTTCCTTTAGTTCTTCTATCCAGTCATCATCTTTGTTATGTTCAACAGAGACTTCATAAATGCTTCTACAAAATGCACCTATTTTTTTTCTTTTCGGGGGATATTTCTGTTGCTTTTGCGTTTTTCCCCAGTTTTCTATAAAACCTTATTGGGTCCTGAATTACGTGTTTTGCATTTTCCTTTATATTTATATGTATACATGCTTGTGCTGATATTTTTGGAAATAATGTATGATAACTCCTGGTCTGTTTTAATACTGAGTATGACTTTACCACAGGTATTTTTCTAAAAGGGTTTTATCTTTTTCCTTTTCTGTATTTTTCCAATAGTGATACTTCTTGCCTTATTTGTTTTATAGTTTTCTCTTCACTGGTTCCCTAACGGCATTCTGCTTGTTCCTTTCCTTTCCTTTGTTACTCTTCATTTTGTAGCAACACTTCATTATGTTACTAGTTTAGCTGTGCAGTAATAATTATATCACATGGGTTTCTCTTAAATAGTCCTAACTGCTGTGTTCTTATATTTTACCAGTCTTTTGGCATTTGGAGTCTTATTTACCTTCTATAATCTATTTCTTTCATCTGTCTTAATATGTGTAGCCATATCTGTTAAATAATGCAGGTCTTCCCTTAGATCATTTTCTTCTGGACTGAGAGCACCTGCTTTGTACTCTATTTCCTGCTGTTTCCCTTGCTAATTCTTACTGGACTTCCATGCATGTCATTTGTAGAAGGTTCCAGAACATCACCCTGTGACATATCTTATTCAGATGCATCTTCATCCATCTGTTGCGCCTTCATGTGTGAAATCAGAGTTCTGTTGCACTGGATTGCGTAATACTAGTTTATTGTAGTGAGTAGCATAAAGTAACAGACTATAAGAGCATTAGATGTAAATGTCACAGCAGCATATTCAGATGGTATATAGCAGCATAATATGTCAGGTAACTAGAAGAACGAAAGTAACTCAACAATATGTGAACAAGTCTTGGACCAGACTCTGAGAGCTGTATCCTAAACATACATATTTTATTACTTCTGTTCAGGACTGTCCTTTGGTAGTTGTATCCACCAGGCCTTGTGTAACAGGTGCCAAACGGTGCCTAATCATCTATTCTTTATCTAGCATACTATATGCAAGTACATACAACTTTCCCTTGAGAAAGAAACATTCTGTAGTCCATTGAGAGCTGTTATTTCTGCACATCTCTTGCCTAGCAGGAAAATTTATCTTTTCCCTTCTACTGAACTGCCTTTTCTGAAACTGTATGCATAAAATGAAGACACAGGCCTGACTGCACATATTCAGGCCTGTACAAGGTCTATATTAATATGTTTCTATTCTACCTTACGTCTAGCAACTACATTTAAGCAAAGTCCTGCTCTTATAGTCCCTCTTAGGCCCCTGAATAGGGACCTATTTCTGTAGCTCCCTCACAAATGTATCGTAACCTTATTATTAGCTACTGTAATATGGTTTGAATATACTAGATGTCCTTCAAGAATGCAACTGCAGTCATAACATGTGGGTTGTCCTGCCTCAGGCAGCCCTCGGTCGGCCGGATTCCAAAGTCTGGGTCCGACGTCGGCTGATGTCGCATTTCTCTCCGACGTCAGAGCGGCTGGAGTACATAAGCATCAGCCGATGCCATTTTCTTCAGTCTTTCTTGCCGCGCGGTGCCCGAAGCAGAAGCAGTTCGCAAGTGCCGGTCGGTCAGCTCCTGTATTCTACGATACCGAAGTCATCAAAAAAGCTAAGTACCCCGTGGGGACCTTTTCTTGCCTCAGCCGATGTCAGAAATTACTGAAAAAGTTAACAATTGTCTTTTTTGTGGTAAACAAATACCTCATAAGGATTTCCACTCTTACTGCCTCCCTTGCCTGGGCCCAGACCACGACGTCTCGGCCTGTGTAGCCTGTGCTCGCTTAAACAAGCGCACTCTCAGGCGCCGGGCGGAGTTCGCTGAAGATTTTTTCAGCGATAAATTTGCTTACACCATGCCGTCGGATCTTCCGACATCACAAACTCCCAAAAAGCGAAAAGACCGGGAGCAACATCCTCGGCCCGCGTCTACCACCGACTCCACGCCAAAGCCTAGCGCAAGTGCTCCAGTTCCCTCTGATGCAGTCTCTCCACCGCTCCGGACCGAAGACACCGCATTACCAACTCCGATTCAAGATATTACTCCAACGCCAGTTATACACTTTCCTCCGGATACCGGAACCGAGGAAATGCCCGAGACCATTGCTGTAGACAAGGTCACTCCTGCACGTGGAGCTGCCAGGCCTCCTATGGCCATGTCTATTAAGGCCTACACTAGGGCTAAGGCAGCCAGCAAAACTAAGCATATTGCTTCCAAATCCTTACCTCAGCCGACTCCGGAGACACAAATTATGTCCATGGCTGCTGATTTAATTTCCATGATCAGAGGTTCACAGGCCCATCCTGAGAGAGCATCCCAGCCGCCTCCTGATAAAGGCCCGGGTTGAACCCTCTGACCCTTCTCCTTCTGATGAAGACTCTGAGGGCTCTGTCCACTCTGATAGCCAGGAAGAGCTCTTCCAGACCTATGAGGACTCGGATGCAGAAGATTCCATACCTCGGCCTCCCTCCTGAGGATATTTCTTTTGGGGAAGTTCTGCACACCATGAGGGAACATTTCAAGTGGCAGGGTCAGGAATATTCTGATTCTAGGAAACGCCTTAGGACTTTCCTTAAGAAGCCTCAGCACAGGCCCTTAGCTATTCCCCCTGTACTTGATGTTCTGGATGATTTGTATTCTGATTCTAGTGCTACCCCTGACTCTCTTCCTCCTGCTCCAGCCAAGCCTGACAGGTATTACACGGTCCCAGAAACTCATTCCCATTTATTCAGGGCCCATACTGCTGATTTGGAAACTATTTCACAGGAGCCTAAAGGAGTTTCAGCCTCCACCTCAAAAAATCCTTTGCCCTCCAACAGGGAAGCAAGGTCATTAGAGAGATGGGGTAAAAAGGTTTACACATCCACTACCTTATCTATGAGAGCTTTAAATTGCCTTTTTCATATGTTCCAATATCAAGATTATCTCTTAGAAGATTTACAAAAAACATTAGCTTCTCCTGATCCTTTAGACAGGAAGACTTTGCAGGAAGCTGTACATAACACTCAGCAAGTAAGCAATCACTTCCTGCAGTGTGGATATGATGCACTGGAAGCTTCATGTAGGGCAGTTATGACAGGGGCAGTGATGCGTAGACATGCTTGGTTAAAAGATCAACCTCTGCCAGATCATGTAAAAGCAAAACTTCTGGATGCACCTTTGGAAAAGAACAAGCTTTTGGTGCAAATGCTAAGGATGTGTTAAAGACCATCAAGAAAAAGCAAAATCAGTTCAGACTGTGAAAGATTTCCTCCAGGTTCAACCCCCCAGATTCAGTAGGAATTGGCCTTCAAAAAACTGGTCCTTTCCTAATCCAGAAAAGTTTCAAAGGGGTAAGAACAGACGTGGCCGAGGAAGAGGCCAATACAGAGGCCCTTACAGGGGACGACAATGGCAGCCAGGAAACCAAAGAAGTGATGCAGGGGTTTCACCTGCCCAGCAACCACAAACTCAATGACTTTCCTCTACTACCGCCTACCAGGGAACAACTAGAAGCTCCCTTGGGCGGGAAATTATCTCTGTTTGCAGAAAACTGGCACAGACTGACAAAGGACAAATGGATTTTGGACATTATAGACCGAGGGTACAGGTTTCATTTTCATACCTTACCAAGAAAACAAGGCATGCCAAATCTACCACAACATCAAAGGGCAGAGGCTATCAAGCAAATCACTCTGCTGACTCGAATGAAAGCAATAGAAAGAGTTCCACGACAAGAACAAGAACAGGGGTTTTACTCAAGACTGTTCCTTGTTCCAAGAAAAGAATCTCAATGGAGACCAATACTGGACTTGTCCGCATTAAACACCTTTCTCATAGTACCAAAGTTCAAAATGCTGACTCTACAGCAACTCCTTCCCATGCTGGGCAAGGGGTCTTGGCTGATTACTCTGGACCTCAAGGAGGCATACCTGCATGTCTCTATCAGACACAGCTGCAGAAGATACCTCAGATTTCTTGCAGGGCCAGAGCATTATCAATTCTCAGCATTGCCATTTGGCTTATCTACTGCGCCCAGAGTATTTACAAAATGCCTGGCTTCAGTAATTGCTCATTGCAGGCTCCAGGGTATACAAATTTACCCATACCTGGACGACTGCCTCATACAAGCGGACGACAAATTGATGTTGACAAAAAACCTGGAATATGTCATACGATTACTTCAAGCTCTGGGATACACAGTCAACTTCCAAAAGTCAAGACTGCAGCCATCCCAGCAAATGATCTTCTTAGGAGCCAAACTAGACACAGCCTCTCAGATGGCTTACCTGACAGAAGACAAGCAAGAAAAATTAACTCAATACTTCAAAGGTTTAGCAAAACTCACCCAGATGACTGCAAGGAGATTCCTACAGGCCCTGGGTTACATGGCATCCTGCATTCTACTGGTTCCATTAGCAAAACTACACATGAGAAATCTTCAATGGTACCTAAAAAGCATTTGGTCTCAACACAGCAACAACTTGGAGACAATCATACCACTCATTCCATGCCTACAAAAGGAATTCCTATGGTGGGCCTCGGTGAGCCAGGAAAACACAGGTATGTCTTTCAAAAAACCACAGATAACACAGACCATGACTACAGACGGCTCAGACCTTGGATGGGTGGCGCACATGGAAGGCAGGTGTATACAAGGACAATGGTCTCCAAAGGAAACACATCTGCATATAAACCAAAAGGAAATGCTGGCAGTAATGCATGCTATCGAAGTTTTTCAACACCAACTCCAGCAAGGCCATCTAATGATACAGACAGACAACACCACTGTGATGTGGTACATAAACAAGCAGGGGGGCACTCACTCTTACCCCCTTTGCAGACTGACAATGCAGCTTTGGGAGAAGGCACTGAGTCTAAACATACAGTTACAATCCCAGTTTGTTCCAGGAAAAGACAATGTGTTGGCGGACAGCCTAAGCAGGAATTTCACAGATCCACATGAGTGGGGGTTACATCCGAAGGCTTTCAGACAACTCACTTCCACATGGGGCAAGCCAGAAGTGGACCTATTTGCCTCTCACCTCAATCAGCTTCTACCAAAATTTTGCACAAGGACATACCATCCAAAGGCTTGGAAAATAGATGCCCTTTCATTCAACTGGAACTCCCTAGCAATCTATGCATTCCCACCTCTGCCACTGATGACCTCAGTATTACTAAAGATCAAAGCAGAGAAGCCCAAGGGAATCATAATAGCTCCGGATTGGCCAAGACAACACTGGTACCCACTACTACGGAGCATATGTCACACCAGGAGGTGGGCCCTCCCTCAGTGGCCTCTACTTTTGACTCAACACGATTTCAAAACACTACATCCAAACCTTCAGACACTGCAGTTAACAGCCTGGGAGATCCCATAAATAACTTCAGCTTATCTCTCTCCAAGGAAGTTCAGCGGATACTAACAGAGGCTCGAAGACCATCCACCAGAAAGGTTTACTTAGCAAAGTGGAAAAGATTCAGCAATTGGAATACCAGCAAGGGACATGATGCATCATTACTGAACATCCCACTCATCTTGGAATATTTGGCAGATATGTTACAGAGCGGCCTCTCATATTCCTCAATAAAGATACATGCATCCGCTATTTCAGCTAGATACAACACTGATCCTCCTGTTTTCTCTCACCCCTTACTAAGACAATTCCTCAGGGGAATCAAGAACATTAAGCCACCAAGAAAGGCCCCAGTGCCAGCCTGGGACCTCAATTTTGTCTTAGAGAAACTGACTCTACCTCCTTTTGGGCCAGCAGCTTCAGTTGACTTGCAATTTCTCTCATGGAAAACAGCTTTCCTGTTGGCAATAACCTCAGCAAGAAGGGTTTTGGAGCTACAGGCCCTAATGGCAATACCACCCTTTATTATATTCCACAGAGACAGGGTTTCATTAAGGACTAACCCTACTTTTATGCCAAAGGTGGTATCTAGGGTTTCTCTAAATCAAGACATTCATCTGCCTGCTTTCTTCCCCAATCCTGAGAATAAGGGGGAAAGACTTTTGCATACCTTGGACATTCATAGACAACTTCGATACTACCTGGACAGAACCAAGGCCAGTAGGAAGTCTGAGCAGCTTTTTGTAGCTTACGCCTCTGCAGTCCAAGGAAAAGCAATTTCAAAACAGACTATTTCTAAATGGATTGGACATTGCATCAGATTCTGTTATTCCTTTCATGGGAAGACTGTTCCAGCCTATGTCAGACCACATTCCACCAGAGCTACAGCCACCTCTACAGCATTTTTAAGAGGGGTGCCTACAAAGGACATTCTAGAAGCTGCTACATGGAGCTCCGTACATACATTCTCAAAACACTACAATCTCCCCCTATATTCCAGATCCAGAGCAGGCTTTGCTTCGGCAGTCCTGCAGGGTTTGATTGCCACACCATCTCTTTCCTAGAGCATACCTCCTCCCACAGCTAAGCTATGGTATTCTACCCACATGTTATGACTGCAGTTGCATTCTTGAAGGACATAGTACAGTTTTGTACCTACCATAAATGTAGATGTCCGATAGACATGCAACTGCAGTCGGTTTTCCCTCCTCCATACCCCTCTATGCCTAGGGTCCACTCCTATCCCCCTTACTCTTAGCTGGGGATATCTGTTATGGTGTATTTGTTTTATTGCTCATGTATTTGTTTGGAATCCTGTTTTGTCTTCCAATTTGATTACAGCCTTCCTTGGAGGGCACCTGGCATCTGGGGCAAGAAACACTGAAGAAAATGGCGTCGGCTGATGCTTATGTACTCCAGCCACTCTGACGTCGGAGAGAAATGCGACATCAGCCGACGTCGGACCCAGACTTTGGAATCCGGCCGACCGATGGCTGCCTGAGGCAGGACAACCCACATGTTATGACTGCAGTTGCATGTCTATCGGACATCTACATTTATGGTAGGTACAAAACTGTACTTTTTGTGCCACTTTGCATTATAGTTTTTGTGATGCACAGTCTGTAAAGCAGTGCTAGAATAGTTAAAATCTATGTAACTACCAGAAAGTATTTTAAAACTGTCCTGCCCCAACCATTAAATAAGCTTGCAGTCTAGTCTGTCCATGAGGTGTTACCAATGTCCTGCACCTTGGTGATCACCTCACTCTTAAGCTGCACATGTATCTTGAATTATTCACTTTTATCTGGTATATAACTACAGAATTCCATTGTAATTAACCCACAAGTCTCATGATGTGAAGCTGGTAGGTAATCAAGAGCTGTGTGGTTCTGGAGGACCACCGTGTGCATCACGGTCATTTCTAAAGTGATGTCTTTTATGGACTCAGAGGTGCTATTAACTAACACCTCCAGCAACTTGGCTAATTTAAGTAATTCCAAAATAGCATTAACAGCTCCATATGCAGGAAATATACATACTCCAATGATTACCCCATTACCTAGAGCCAAAGCCTTTAGGGTCTTTAAGTCCAAATTCTGATGTATGTGCGATGTATCTAAAACCTGCACGTTATGCTGAAAACTCATGTTCAAGTCCCTTTGAACTCTGTGATTCCTAAAACTTATTGGACTAGGCAGTTCTTTAAAATGTCTTATGGCTGGCATTACATATCCTATATAACATAAGACATACCAGTTTGGTGGTAGCCATTTAAAGGCTCTGTTTTCACACACATAACACTTGTGCTTCAAAGCATAATTAACATGTCAACCCTGCTGTTCCAGAAGGAACATGAAGAACATAACATATACAATTCCAATTTGTTTCTGTGAGTATTCAAATTGAACAGGGTATGAAATGTTAACCCTGCATATTATCCTTCCATATCTCTGTATGCTGTGGTGGTACAATTACACTGACTCTTATTTATTTATTTATTATTTATTTTACATTTGTTTACTGGGAAAGTCCGACTGGACACAGGTCCTTTTTCAGCGGAGGCCCAGGGAGAAAAGCTCCACATTTACTTAATAAATCATAGAACAATGTACAGTAATAAATGACAAAAATACAAAAAATGTAATAATAAATGAATGACAAATACAAAAAGTAATACAGAGGAACAGCAAGTAATAGAAAAATAGCAAGTAGCACAAAATAATACCAGGGAATACAATACTATACAAAGAGAGTGAAGAGTATAACAACATGAGGAGGTAGTAGTATATATACAGCCAAGATGTCATGTATTTCATATTTTGGAAAATATGTCTTGGTTTTTAATTCATTTGTCATGCATTGATCAGTGATGTAACCTGGCAGGGGAGATGGAGAGGGAGTGTGAAAATACAGTTGGAGATAAACAGAATACATAAATCATTATACAGGAGTAATAACTGAGCTTGAGTATAATACTAATTCCTGTTTCAAAGCCTGGGGACGACTTTTGAAAAGCTACTAAGAAAAGGAGATTGGACTATAATGTAGGGTTACAGGGACAGAGCCAGGAGTTTGTAAGATGTGTTTTGAATAGCTTTTTGAATTGTGGGATAGAGTTGTTGGAAATAAGAGGACTTGGGAGTTTATTCCGTAATTTGGAAATGTAGTGTGAGAATAATGATTCACCGGCTGCATTGTTTGCTTTGGAGACCTGTAGGAGGGATTTGTTGTGAGTGGAGATGTCTAGACGAGTTGTATGGCTATAGGAGGTTTTGAAGAGCTGGAGTTTTATCTGGTTGATGGAGGATTTTGTGAGTGAAGATAAGTTCATTAAAGTGTAGTAATTGTGGAAGTTCAAGCCAGTTTAGTTGTCTAAGTGATATGCAGTGATGGGATCTATATGAAGCACCAGTTGCAAATCTGACTATCTTATTGTAGCAAGATTCAACTCTGGCAATGTCTGTTTTATGGAGGTTAGTAAGTACTGGGGAAGCATGTAAGAGAGTAGATAGGAGGTGAGTTTGGGCAGTAGTGGATTTAGTATTCTTAGTTAGGAATGTATTATTCCTGTATCAAGTTTCTTATGGACCTTTTTAACGGTTTGGGCAATATGTATATTGAATTTCAGGTTGTTGTCTATTTCAACACCTAGCAGTTTTGTGTGGGTTGAGGGGGTAATGATGGTTTTGTTTTTGGCTAAGATTCTGAAAGTGTGTAGGTACTGACTTGAGAGGGGGGGGGGTTCCCTGGACGGAACCTTGGAGCACTCCTATGCTGACTGGTAGGAGGGAGGGTGGCTTGTTGACATCCTGTTAGGTAATTTTGGAACCAGGAGATGGATGAGGTACAGGGGTTAGGGAGGAGAGGATGTTGATCAATATCGGGTAATTTTGAAACCAGGAGATGGATGAGGTACAGGGGTTAGGGAGGAGAGGATGTTGATCAATTTTGGGTGGTTAACCATGTTGAAGGACTTGGTTAGGTCTAGGAAAATAACAGATATATATTGGCCATTATTCCTATGATAGTTAACTGTGTTGGTAAAGGATGTCAGTGCTGTGGTAGTGCTATGAGAGTGGCGAAAGCCGTGCTGTGTATTTGTAAGCAAGTTTTCTCTTTGAATGTAATCTGTGAGTTGGGTATGGATGACTCTTTCAAGAATTTTAGATAAGGGGGATAAGATAGCAATGGGGCGATAGTTAGCTAATTCAATGGAGTTGCCTCCTTTGTGTAGGGGTATTATGTGAGAAAATTTCCAAATAGTGGGGACTAGGTTCTCAGTGATTGATCTATTTATGAGAATGGCTGCTGGGTAGGCTATACCTTCTGCTGCAATCTGAAGGAATTCTGCGGGGAGGTTATCAGCTGCTAGGGTAGTTGGTTTGAGTTTTTTGAGTAGTTTTTTGGTTGTGTTTACAGAGACTGGATGGAATGAAAACGGGTTGGTGGAGGATTGGGTATGGGAAGTAGTTTGGTTTGTGGCAGGAGTAGGGTCATTGTTATAGGGCTTGGAGTTAGCGAGGGCATGGATTGATTCTGTAAAGTAGGTATTAAACAGGGTTGCTACATTGCCTGTGTTATTGGGTGTTGAAGGAGTGGTTGTAGCTGATTTCCCTGGGTGTAGTATGGTATTAACTGCAGCCTGGAATTTTTGTAGATTGTTTTGGTGTTTTATTTGAATGTTACAGTAGTAATTGATTTTATCTCATTTCACTAGTGTTTTGGCTTTGTTATGTAATTCAAGTTATATTTGTTTAGTTAAGTGGGATCTTTTTTTATGAAATTGTATCCAGGCTTTATCCCAGGTCACAAGAAGGGATCTACATTCTTTACTAAGCCAGGGTGCATAGCTTGATTTAACTCTAATGGTTCTTGGTGACTGAGGATGTCTAAGAAGATAGAGTTGAAGGAGTTAACTGCTTCATCTAGAGGTAGCTATCTGAGAGTTTCCCAGTTGCAGCTTTTGAGGGAGGAAATGAATTCATTGGCATTGAAATTCCTTTTGTCTCTGATTTGATGGTAGGTGGTCTGGTGGATTTGATGGGTTTTAGAACTAATGAGAAAGGATGGTTGGTGGTCACTTAGGTTGTCAGGGAGAGATCCTGAGTGAAACATTAGGGTTGGGTTGTTGACTAAGGTCCAGTCCAGTATTGACTGTCGACTGGAGGCTTTATCTGTCCTGGTAGGAGATTAGATTAGTTGGGTAAACCTGTGTAGGTTAATATGTGATGATGGATTAGAGGAGGAGCATGTTAGCCAGTCAGTGTTAAAATCACCTACAAAGATTGTCTCCTGGGGGAGGGAGTTAGATGCCCAGTGTAATATACTTTCTAGTGTGGGGATATTATTTACTGTTGGAATGTATCCACCAAGGATATTTATACTTTTATAGGGGTTGATTTTTAGCCTCGAGAATATTATTTCTATGTTTTCAAAAAAAAGGGAATTTTATGTCTGTGAGATCAAGTGATGGGTGATTTTTAACTAGGATTGCTACACCTCCTCCTTTCTTAGTTAGCCTGTCTATAGCCTGGTGCTGTGATTTCATCACTGTTAATGTTAGGTTTTAGCCAGGTTTCTGTTAATATTATGATGTCAGGAGAATAGAGGGAGAGGGTGGCATGTAGATCATGAACTTTGTTAGTGATACTCCTTGAATTAATATTAAGGAGGAGAAGGGATGCCCTGTGTCTTTTTTGAAGGAGATCAGGTATGAAAGAGATGGAGCTATGTGGAACATTGTTTTGGAGGATGGAGCCTGGATTGTTGTGTATATCCCAAGAGCCAGTTAGTTGGACAGCTAGATGTAGTAGAAGTTTGGAGAGCGTATTATGGAGTTTGGTAAATCTATGGGAAGAAGTGGTTTTAGATAGTGGAGATGGTAGTTTGAATCTGTGGTAGACTATGTAGGAGGCATTGAAGAGAGAGTGGAGGATATTCCAAAGTATGATGAGTTACTGGGGTTAGAAAGAGGTGAGGTTTGCCAAGGAGTGGGGGATGAAAAGTAGTAAGGTGTAACTGGAGGTGAGAGAATAAAGGGATATTAGTAGTATGTTGGTAGAGATATGGAAAGCTAGATATGTTAGTGATTTGTTTAAAAGTATGGGGGAATATGATGTTGGAGCTGTATGGAGGTACAGTATTATGGGAGTGGAATGGAGAAAGGGTGATTGATGTGTGGGTTGGGTGAGTGATGATAAAAATAGGGGACGAAACACAGGAAGTGATAGTAAAATAGGGGTGGATACACTGGAAGTGATGATAGGAGGTGTGGGAAAGGATTGTTAGGATTGGTTGTTTGTAGGTATGGGTGTGGTTAAGGATAGGTATAGGTTTACAGGCAGTGTGGAGTAGGTGGGAATTGGGGGTAGGGTAGGGGAGTGGAGTGAGACCAAGTGGAGCAAGGGTTAATGGAGCAGGACAGAGCCTCTAGGAGCAGCATCACACACAGAAACGCAATAAATCAGATTTGTTGACAGTAGTTGTAACCAAATAATAGGAGCCCTTCAAGCGCTATGTTTAATGATATGAAGGGAGAGCAGCAGTATACATTGTCTATGATGTTAAATGATTACAGCAACATGCATACAAATACAGTAAGACATGATGCTGACAATGCTTAGTGATGGTTTGTAGGGGAAGTTATGTTGTTTGTGGGTTGGGGCAGAGTTAGAGAGACAAAAAAATAGGTTATTCAATTCCTGGGGGGGGGGCTATGCCTTGCTGCTGTCCAGACCTCACTTAGGTTCACTACAAGTGTTTAAGTTTGTACAGTGATGTTACAAAAGGTTACGACATAACAGCAATTTAAATGGACCTACACAGTAGTTATTTGCAGGACAGGGAAACCACCAGTGTTGTCCATAGTTATCTGATTCTACTGTGAAGAAGGAGAATCCGTAGCACTGTTCTTGCTTGATGTGGGACACTAACATATTATGCACAATGGGTATGTTGCAGAGTGGAGATAGAAAAGCTGGAGAAAGATAAAAAGTAAGAAGAGGTGAGTGACAGATATTTGGGAAACAGGAAGCTTAGACTGTTTGCCTCACTTTTCTATTAACATCCAGAAAACATGCACGAAAATCATAATGATAAGACCAGTTAAAACTTAGCTAACATTGCTTCAGTAAATAATAACTAGTAGAGTTAGCTACAGTTGTTGCAGTGCACAGCATAAAAGCAGTAACAGCAGCTAATATTATTGCTGTAAACAGAAACCAGTTGAATTAGCTACTATTGTTTCAGTAAATGGCAGAAAAAGCAGTAACAGCAGCTAATATTATTACAGTACACAGAAACCAGTTGAATTAGCTACTGTTGTTACATCCAACAGCAGAAAAGTAGTAATGACAGCTAATATTATTGCCATAAACAGAAACCAGTTGAATTAACTACTATTGTTACATTAAATGGCAGAGGAGCAGTAGTGGCAGCTAATATTATTGCAGTACACAGAAACCAGTTGAAGTAGCTGCTATTGGTTCCTATGTTTTCTACCTTCTGGACTGGTGTCTTAATGTACCATGATACCTTTCTCTTATAGCAAATGAAACCTTTCCCTGCTGTCCACAGATTTAAATACTGGGTGTTATTAACACTGATTTCTTCAAAAGTATACTGTTTAGTCCATTTCCTTTCTCATTATATAACCTATCGAGCATGATGGCTATATCCTGAAGACTAACAAACTGACACTAGCAGGTTACCTTCCCCGCTACTGGCACATGTACACAAATCCAGCATTAAGACAAATTAAAAGCATGTGCACAGGTAAACCGAAGCTTGGTGGATGTAATGTAAGGTGGATACCAATCCTCCCATTTCATCACTTCCCTTTTTATTAGATGATACTGTGTCGGTAGAACCTGAACCTGAAACGCATCTAGTAATACTTGATAGTGTGATGTCAGTACTCTACATGAATACATACCTGCATCTGCCTTCCGTCGTTGTATTAATCCTAAAGAAAATATCCCTTCAGATGTTTGAGACAAATCTACATAAATTCAGTTAGCATACTGTTCATCTACTGAAAATCTGTAACACTGACAACATTCCATCTAAACAATGTTTTATTATGTCCATATCATTGATATCCTACTATATTTAAAGAAACATTGAAAAAACAATAAGCTGTGAGTGTTTCATACATGTTTTTAAGTAACTCTTTGTTATTAGTATTGTTTGTAATCATCTTCTGTAAGGGGCTTTTCCCCCTGGGCTTCCACTGAAAATGGCCTATTGCTCAGTCGGACATACCCGCTTAACAAATATCAAAATAAATAAATAAAAATTGTTGACTGGCACGTAAACTGTTACATAATCACTTGCAATCTTCAGCTGAAATACTTCTTGTGATCCAGTTGTTATAATAGGTGAATGGACCATCCCAGATTTTGCAAAGTAGACAATTAAGCCAAGCAAGATTACTAGAGTGAGTCCTATGCTCCATTTTTTCAAGTTACTGCTGGGATACAGGAAAGGCCATCTTAGAGTCTCAGTGTCCTTTCTTGTGTCCCTTATACAATTAGGCCTCTCACACACACCTCTTTCCCATTTCCTGTTCAGAGCTGGGTGTCTGATGTCAAACAGTTTGCATTTTGAAAAATCAATCTGGCAAATTATCCAAAAATCCAAAGTTGGTAATATGTCTGTGTCACAATCTTCTTCTTCTTCTTTTGGCTGTTCCCGTTAGGGGTTGTTGCCATAGCACATCACCTCATTCCATTTCTTCCTGTCCTCTGCATCTTGCTCTGTCACACTGACCACCTGAATGTCCTCTTTCACCACATCCATAAACCTTATCTTAGGCCTTCCTCTTTTCCTCTTACCTGGCAGCTCCATCATTAGCATCCTTTTCCCAATATACTCAGCATTTCTCCTCAGCACATGTCCAAACCAACAAAATCTTGCCTCTCTGGCTTTGTCTCCAACCCATACAACCTGAGCTGACACTCTAATATATTGATTCCTAATCCTGTCCATCCTCATCACACCCAGTGCAAATCTTAACATCTTTAACTCTGCTACTTCCAGCTGTGACTTCTGCCTGTTTGTCAGTGGCACTGTCTCCAATCCATGTAACATAGCTGGTCTCACTACCCTCTTGTAGACCTTAACTTTCACTCTTACTGGTACCCATCTGTCATAAATCACTCCTGACACTCTTTTCCACCCACTCCACCCTGCCTGTACTCTCTTCTTCACCTCCTTTCTACATTCTCCATTACTCTGAACTGTTGATCCCAAGTATTTAAATTCATCCACCTCCGCTAACTCTTCTCCCTGCATCCTCACCATTCCTCTATCCTCTCTCTCATTCACACACATATATTCTGTCTTAGTCCTGCTGACCTTCATTCCTCTCCTCTCTAGAGCATATCTCCACCTCTCCAGGGTCTTCTCAACCTGTTCCCTTCTCTCACTACAGATCAGATCCGTGTCACACTCTGCAAAGTAAAAAAAGCAGTATCACTTTCTTGAATTTACATCTGCATTTTGAACAAGATTTAGATGATCAACATGCAGAATTAATTTTCCTCCCACTGATTCTTATCATTTCTCATGATTTGATGCACCAGAGGTCCTACCTGTTTGACTGTAGTGGATGGTCCTTCCCAATTCGAAGCAAAATAGACCCCAAGCACAAATCATTTCAGCATAACTTGTTGACTCTGCTTTAGCTGTACAATGTCAGCTGTGTCTCCTAGCATCTTGTACATTCTGCCTCCATGGAATAAACTTGTATTGTTGATAGATTCCTGCAAAGTCTATAACCAACCCTGGTGATGTGTTATAGTGAAATAAGGCTGTGACCCCAGAGATGGGTCAAGGGGAAAATTCAATTGCATGTTTCTTCCTGTCATTAATTCAAAAGGTGAGATTCCTGATTTGACATTGGGTGATGCCCTTATTCCCAGTAAGATAGCTGCCAAACCAATGACCCAATCAGCTCCCCTATGTGTACAAGCTTTAGTACATCTTTCCTTAATGGTTCTGTTCATTCTGTCTGCCATTCCGTTAGACTGTGGGGGATATGGAACATGAAATCTCTGCTGTATTCCTAAAAATTACATATTTCCTTCATAATCTGACTTGTGAATTGAGCATCATTATCAGATTCAGTGATTTGGGGCCACCCCAATGTGAAAAAAATATCCTTCCATAATGCAGATGCTATAGTTTTTGCTGTCATGTCCTTTGTGGGAATAGCCTCCACCCACTTAGTCTAAGTGTCCACTACTGTTAACACATCTCCAGTGAGTTTGACTAGCTGCTCTGCTCCACTGATCTCCCAAAGCTACTGACTGATCAATGAACGCTAAGTGCCTTATTTAAACTGTTTTCTGACTTGTACTATCTTTTAATTGTATTTGCTGCATTTAAACTGTATTTGCTGCAATTTCAACTGCTTTTATTGTGTATTTACTATGCTCTGATTCTTGGTTGCAGTTCCGGTTGCTGTAGCATAGGCTAGATTCAGACCTCCTGAATCTAGTTCTGGTTGTACAGATTCAGAACTAAATCAGGAAATCTTTTGTTGGAGAGGCCCCTGTGCCCTCATGGGAGGAAGGTACCATTTGGACTGATGTAATTGAAGGTTACTGTAACAGGGCTCAGTTTTGAGCTCTAGGATTGGTTTATTTGTTTCCAACAATTTTCTCGTGTTTGTGCACAGTGCACCTTCATGCACCATAGCATACTACTGCGCAAAGGGGGTAACTGGTGGTTATAGATGCAAAAGCTAGCAGCAACAATTCTTCCCTTAGAAGTGACACTCAGTAGGACCACCCCTTTTTCTCCTCTACTCAGTAACAGGTCTAAACATAGCATTATGGACAGTTGGACTACCCTTGTTTCTCCTGACATCCTGATTGATATGGATCTCCTGAGGCAGTGTAGCACCTGCCTCATGTACACAGTCAACCCTCTACTACTAAATCACTCTAGTATGGAGTGCAAGAGATGTATCTATACCAAGAAGCCAGAATCCCTGCTCTCTCATGCACCAAACAGTAACACCGAAGAGGTTGTCAGCTCACACACCACAACTCATACAAAAACTTGAACTCAACACATAGCCCATCATAAGCGAGGTACTCTCCAAAAATTCATCTAAACATCAGTAACCTAAGCATAAGGTTGCTACACCTGACACAGCATCCACAGTACTCAAGATACATAACTCCAGTGTTTTAGCAACTAGGCCCTTAAGGTGCAACACACCCAAACCTAATTCTCTTGTTATTCAGGATTCTATAGTGAGACACACTGACATCCAGCTCATCAGGTTGGATAAGGAGAAAGTCACAGTCAGCTCTCTGTCCAGTGCCAGGATTTGTCAGATCACACATACACTCAAGTCACTCAACAAGTACCATTATGTCTCAGTCAAAGGTCATGTTGGTGTGAATGACTTGAGATGTACCTCACTTGTCTATATGAAGAGAGACATGACTGAGCTCTCTGAATATGTGTCCCAGGCAGGTATGTAGCATTCTACCCTCACGTAGAATGATGCCACAATATAAACAAAAATGATTGAGTTTAATAATTGGCTTAGTTTCTAGTGTCATTCAAGGGGGATCCAGTTTCTGTTAGCCTGGGATGACATGGTTGATAGACCTCACTGCTTTGCTAGAGATGGTCTGCACCTGGCACCAGACTTTCAGCTGCTGGCTAAGGCTCTTACCTCCACCATAGTGCATTTTTAGACAAGATCTCAAAAACAAAACTTCCAACATGAAAATATCCAGCACAAACAAAATAAGGGCTATGCTGATGAATGCTATGAGTTTAAAACAAAAGCTGCAGTCTTTGGAAACATTGCTTTCCTTGGATGATGTAGACATTTGTCCAGTCACAGAAACCTATTTCAAGGCCACAGAGAGTACACTAGCCTTGTAAAGCTACAATGCCTTCCACACCTTCAGACTATAAAATAAAAGTGTGAGAACCAAAGGTGGAGGAGTATCTATCTACATCAAAGATACATACTCCTTGTGACAGCTTCCCTTTACCCCGGGTCATAAATTAAGGAGCCCCAGTCCTCACGACTGAAACCAGTGAGAGGCAATCACTAAAAACAGGATTGGATTTACACAGTATTTCAAATGCAGCTTTCTGGATCAATCACAGTTTCCCTCAAGAGAGGGAACCTGCTCCAGACCTGGGACTGGAGTCTCTGTTTCTCCAGATCCCAAACAAGACTCACATTAGAGCACCTTTTCACAGTTCCAAGTATCTGATGCACACACTTGAATATCTGATTTTTCACACACATACACCTAGGAGACGCTGGCACAGATTCACCAGCTGTGTATCCTCTGTCCAGACTGTAATGTAGATTGCTGCCACCAGGCTCTTACAAAGGGTAACTAATTATAGTGTGTCAATTTAATACTAGTATAAGTGGTAGAGTATGACCAAAGCAATAAGGCTTATTGGACTGGCCACAGTGTCACTAAAATAAGCACAAGTAGATGTTAAAAGTATTCTCTAAAAGACCAGCCACAATTGAAATGTATAAAAATATTTAATAATGGATAATAAAACAGAGAACAGGGGAATACATACTTAATATTTAGTTACAATAAACAAGAGACTATCAGTCACAGGAAATATAAAAATAACATAATTGGATAGAATCTCACAGATGCAGAAAAATAAATAATGCTAAACTAATCTCATTGTACTTTTCCTAACTGAACTAAACAGACAGGTCTCTAGTTAACTCACTTAGTATCGCAAGGCAAGCTGTACTGCTGAGATGCTCAATTCCACAAGGCAACGTGTGACGTACTACACAATAACTGAACTGACTCCACAACCAAACTCAACTGAATTGTGATAACTGACATAGATCTTTTATATCACATTCCAAAGAAAACAAACAAACAAATGACAAACTGCTGATGCCAGAGTTCCATTCTTCAACTGGTTATAGAATGACATCACATCTATTCACCTGACAATGTCATTTCTGTACACATTCAGAACTCTAAGATTCTGTTGCAGCACTTTTAACATAAGCAACTTTTACAAATACATTTTTAATACAAGCATTTGTACAAATAAAAGTAACAGTCAAATGACATAAGATCATTTACAAAACTTCAGCCAGCCATGCTGGCATATGCCACACATGCACTGTCCCACTTCGCCCGGTACAGCTGGAAATACCTTACAACATCACACTCCTCCAGACTGGTTAGACAAGTTAACTCTGTGGAGCTACTCCAAGTTCAGATTACCATGTGTAAGACTCCACTTCAAGTCATCGCTAGTTACAGGTTCCCCTCCATGAACCAAGATGCTCATGTGGCTTATTTGGCTTTACTTGAGTCAATCAAAATACAACCTAATTCTCATAGTTGATTTTAACAATCCTACCATCTGCTCGGAAACCTGTACGAGCCCTAACTCACTTGCACAAAAGTTCCTTGAGTTTGTTAACTCAAGTGCCCTGGAACAAAATCAGACAAGTTGCTCAAATATACTTGACCTGGTTCTTACCAACATGAGAGACCATTGTGTTACCGTAAGTGTAGGACCCTCATTAGTAAAATCTGATAAGTCAGTCACTTTTGAAGTAGAAATAACTCCAGAATCCATCAGAGGTGAAGTCAGTTTAAAAAACATCACCAAAGCTGACTATACCCTCCTGGGGTTGGCATAAAAGATTTCCAAGCCCCAGTCCCCACACATGGTCTTGGCAACTATACTAAAGTATACTGTGATGCCCTGTACCAACATTTATGCAAATGTGTAGACTCGGCTGTGCTGGCTAGGACCAAAGTAAGAGTCTCAAGCAAAAACAACCACCCTGGTGAACATCTCATTATACAACAAGCATAAGAAGCTGTTGTCTAAGAATACCAAAGGGAGGTCCCAGCCTAAATAAACAAATCAGACAACCTATAAAATCTTCTAAGGGCAACTTCAAGAAGAATTTAGTAAACACAGCTAAGGATAACCGTAAGGCTTTCTTCAGCTACATCTGTTGCCTAAAAGGTAGGACCCAGACATGTGCTGAACTAGTGGCAAATATCATACACACTGATCCTGTGGAAATTGCTGACCTACTAGTGGACAGGCTTGGTGAAAAATGTTCTCCTTTATCCCCTCCAAATATATCACAAACCATAGCTTCAATGGCTCTCCTACTTTATACTTCTAAAAAACAAGTCATCAAAGCTCTGTCTAAGGCAAAAAAACACAACCTTTATGGGTCCTGATGGCATCCCAAGCTGCATTCTAAACAAACTAAAACAGGAATTAGTAACCCCCTTAGGCACCCTATTTAACCACATTCTGAGTACAGGATTTGTCCCGGCTGAATTGTAAACCTTCACAAAAGTGGCTTAGCAAAAGATCCAGGGAATTATAGATCCAATAACCTGACCAGCCTTCTCTGTAAGGCCATGGAACGTATCATCATCTTGAACCTTATAAATAAGGATATAGACGACCTCTAAACCCTTGATCCAACCCAGTTTGGCTTTGTAAAGGGTCGATCATGCCTGTTAATCCTAGTACACCTCTTTGAAAACGTGAACAAGGCTATAGATGAGGGGCACATCTGTGCACACAGCATATCTGGACTTGTCAAATGCCTTTGACACAATCCCCCATTAAGGCATTATTGACAAACTCACCCATCTAAATGTCAACCCCTTTGTTGTTAGGTGGGTCACAAATTGGCTCACTTACTATACACATGCTATCAATATGGGTGACTCTACCTCAACTGGCAGAATTGTCAGCAGTGGGGTTCCATAAGGATCCGTACTGGGCCCCGCTTTTGTTTGGTATTTACTGCACAGAAGTTCAGGCCAAAACAAAAGGGATGTGGCTGAGCAAGTTTGTTGATAACTGCAAAGTTGGTGCGATCATTGACTCCCCAAATGATGTTAGTGTGCTCCAAAAGGGGCTTACACATACCAACAATTGGTGACAAAGCCATGGAGTCAAAATAAATGCAAAAAAATGCATCATCATCCTCTTCAGTAAAAGCAATGTCCATACTACTATCAAATAAACAATAATACCATAAGTATGAACACTGTAGTGAGGGATTTAGGCACACAAGCAGACCGTGACCTAAACTTTGACCACCATGTGTCCATTGTAGTAAGAAAGGCATTCTACATCACACATTTGATTAGCAAAGGCATAGCCTCAACAGCAAAACAGGTTATAACTCACCTGTACTCATCCCTTATCTTGCCCATAATTGAGTATAACACCCCCTTTGGCAGGCACCTGCAGCAACTGCAAAGACCTCAGAGATTTTTAACTAGGAAGATGCAGGGTCTTCAGCACATACCTTACACAAACAGACTGAAGTCTTTGCCATTGTACTCAGCAGCATATAGGCTGCTTAGGGGAGACTTGTGTCTGGCTTACAGAGCAATCTCCTACCCCAACCTGATGAAGTTGCTGCACATCCCTAGGTCAACTGAGACTAGAATTCCCTGCTGCAGTGACCTAAAACTGGCCTGCGATTTAAATAGGACATGCTGGAGCAACAAACTCAACTCACAGAGGTTGCCACTTCACTGGAATAGGCTACCATTTCATGTTAAGCAAAAGGAGCCTAGATGAAAGGATGGGAAACCACAAATTCCTGTTGGGAGTAGCTCCCACATCCCTCTTGGACTTGGGCAGTCATTACTAATAATAATCTTGAGCGCTGACTAGACTTTTTCTCTTGAAATATAATGGGTGTAATATGCTAGGGTTGGAACAACCCTTGAGTCAATAGCCTAGTAACCTCCTATGAATCTATGAACCTATGAACAAGTAGCAGTAGCCCCCTTTAATACCTTCTAGTTTGTTCTCCTCACATTGTTCTGGATATGAAGGAACTCCCTCTTTGGCAGCCTTTTTTGCTGCTGCATCAGCTATGGAATTGCCAAGAAAATGAAGATTACTTCCAATTTTCCACCCTAAGTCATTTAATTCCTTCAAAACTTCTGCAGGCTGTAAAGGTTTACCTTTACTCTCTACAAATTCCATTCTAAATATATGGTGAGGGATGTTACCACATAAGAGCTGTCAATAGTAATGTTCAACTGACTGTCGCCATACAGATTCCAGCTCAGCTTGTTGGGCTGACAGATACCCAAGAAGCTTGAACATATGGGTCTCTGGTTCTGTAGTGTTTGTGTAAACTGCAAATCCTGTGTAGTATGTACCTTCTTCATAAAATCTTGACCTGTCTACATACATACAATATATCTGCCATCAGCACTGAACATTTCCAAAAAAGGAAAATCTGTAATTCGTTCATCACAAATATGTGGGGTCCCCTCATACAGCAACTGTTGACACAAATATTATTGCCCCTACCTCTATTGAAATATTCTTCTGTTCTAAAGCTATAATCCATTTAGAAAGTGTAGCCTGGTTCACAGCTCTGTGTCTGGCTGAGTACAGTAGGGTCTTGACTGTGTGATGTGGCATCTCCACTATTATTGGAGAAAAATAGAGAAATTGGAGAGAAATAGATAAATAAAATAAATGCATGATGAATTCTGACAGTTGTATCCCCCAATATATAGCTAACAAAACCTTTACACAAGGGTGATGACCATTCTTCACTGATGTTATCATTCAACTGAAAAAATGCAGTAGCTCTTAGCTAAGTCTGGATACCTTGATGTAAGATAAGTGTCCATTTCTGGAACAAGACTGTGTCATCTCCAGCTGTTGCTTGCAAATAAAAAGTATGTTCTGCTGATGGCATAATCAATTCAGTAACCTTGCAAAGGTTTCTGTTTCATTGTTTCCACTTCTTTCTGTCCGTCTTCTGACCATGCTACAGTTGTAGTACTGGGTAACTTTGCCACCTTTTACCTACTTTAATTGATGTTAGATACACCAGCTGATTTGGTACTAGGCTGCCACATCCCTCAAAATGTTCTTAAAATTGATTTCTATAGCATTGGCAACCACATTGACTTGAGCTACAACATACTTATGGTCTTTGCTCTCAACCTTCCATGTTCAATATGAGGAACACTAGCCCTTATAATGTGGAACAAATGGGCAAAATGGGGAACACATACTAATGGCTTACTAACAACTTCAACTAGGAAGGTCATTGGATGGTTAAAATAAGCTGGTTTTACTTATAAAGAAGATCTTTTAATGACTTAATATGATTCACTTCTATTTACAATGGATTTCACTTAAAAAAATTCCTAACACTGAATGTGTGACAGAGTCTTTCAATGTGGAACTTTGAGGGACTTCGAGGAACATGAACTTTTTAAGACCCCAAATGAGGTACGTTCCTCGTAATGAGGTACACTTGAGAGGTATGCTTATGGTTATCACTCTTTCTGGAACTGTATGCATCATTTATCCTGTCATTGACCGCACAAGACAGAACTGTTTCTGCAAAGCTAGCAGTACCTCCTGTAATCTGCTTCCCCTCCAATGCAATATTTGAAATCCCTTCAGAAAACAATAAATCTGTTTCAACATCAGACTGAGCATCATGTGCATCTGAAATCATACTGATATTAGCAGCTGAAGGAACTGCTGGTATGGTGCCTGTTACAGATTTGAACGTTTTTAGACTAGGATACAGTGATCACACTGAGAATTACAAGGTGGTCTGTCAGTGACCTCACACCACTGAAGCACAATCTGAACTTTTAGTTTGCTTGTTCTTACTGGGAATGGCTGGGGCTGGTTCATTGATACAAGCTTCAGCACACTTGTTTTTACACATCCAGTATTTAGGACACTGCTTTTTTACATGCTCTTTTCACACACAATAAAAATATTCAACTGCAGATCTGTTTTCTGCTGTGGCTGTAGTGATTGCATTCTGCCTAACAGCTGCATCTTCTGTCTCATTAGAAAATATTTTATTACTTGCATCTGATGCTTGCAAAATCTGCTTTTGTCTAATGACTAAATTTACTGCCTCTTCTGATGTTTTTGCTGTAGGAATCACAGTTGGCTTAATAGCTGTATCAAGTCCCTGAACTCTTTGCAAAAAAGCTTCAGTCTCATGTTTCTGTACATCATTCTGTAATTTGTCTATCAGAGTAGTTGTGTATTACTGCATTTTTTAAAGAAAACAATGTTGCAGTTTCCATAAGGTTGTCGTTTCTACTTATTCTGAATTGATCTAGTAACTTCGGATCAAAACACATTTTCGGTATCAAAAACTGTAAGGCAACATGCATCTTTTCCCATATTTTATCAAGTGGTAGCTCATGCAATTCGATATATGCTGCAAATATTTAAGACCTTGAAGTCAAGCTGACAGCTGCACTTGAAACTATATGAAATGCTTACTGCAGTTTTCTCAGATAACTGATCTCCAGAGTTGCTGCTGGGTTCTGGTAATTAGTAGAAGTACACAGTACCCACCCCCAATCAGCCTTATTCAAGCTCCATTGTAAAAAAACAGAGTTCTGTTTCACCAGATTGCTTAATATTAGTTCATTGTAGTTGTTTGTCATTTCGGCTTTTCCCAGTTAAGGGGGTTGCCACAGCAGAACTCCAGTCCGCTTGATTGGCAGTAGATTTTTATGGTGCCAAGTTGCCAGCCTGATGCCCAACCTTCAGCAAAGGTACACCCATTCACGCATGTCTTTCGGAGGCCACTCGACCGCGGGGAGAACATGCAGACTCCACACAGAAGGCACTCTAGCTGAGAATCGAACAGGAGAACCTGTTGCTGTGAGACAACAACGCTACCACTGTGGCTTCCACATTTATTGTAGTGAGTAGCGTAAAATAATGAAATATAACAGCTGATATAAATGTCACATTGGCATATTCAAGTGGTACGTAGCAGCATAATATGTCAGATAACTGAAAGCACAAAAGTAATAACAAGTCTTGAACCAGACACTATCTGAGAACTCTATTCTAAATATACATATTATATTACTTCTGTTCAGTAATTTTCCTCTGGTAGCTGTATCCGCCCATTCAACCTTCATTCCCAGGCATTGTGTAGCAGGTGCCTAACGGTGCCTCACCATCTGTTTTTTATGTAGCATTCCGCTACAAGTACACATAACTTTCCCTTGAGAAAGGAACATTCTGTAGTTTTCCCTTGAAAGCTGTTACTTCTGCATGTCTCATGCTTAGCCAAAAAAGTAATCTTTTCCCTTCTATTTAATTGCCTTTTTCTGAAACTGTATGCATAAAATGAAGACGCAGGCCTGACTGTACATATTCATGCCTATACAAGGTCTATACTAATATGCTTCTATTCTACCTTATGTCTACCAACTATATTTAAGTAAAGCCCTGCTCTTACATTCCATGTGGGGTCTCATTGGCCATCATTATGCAATATTACCTGCGTCAGAGAGGCCACTGATGTTCATCGTGTTTCACTGCTGCAGTCATTACACTTGGGTTATCCTGCCGTCAGGTGGCCAGAGTTCCAAAGTCTTGGTCCGGCGTCGGTTGCTGTCGCTTCTTCGCAGACGTCAGTGCGCCAGGGGTATATAAGATGCAGCTGATGCCATTTTCTTCAATCTTCCTTGCCGTGCAGTGCCGGAAACAAAAGCAGTTCGCAAATGCCGGTCGGCCGACTCCTGTGATTTTCAAATCGAATTTCAGAACCGAAGTCTTCAATAAAGCTAAGTACCCCATTGGGGAAACTTTTTCTTGCCTCAGACCGATGTCAGTAAAAGTTAATAATTGTATTGCTTGTGGGAAGCAAATACCTCATAAGGATTTTCATTCTTACTGTATTCCATGCCTAGGACTAGACCACGACGTCACTAGTTGTCGATTTTGTGCTAGATTTAACAAGCCCGCTATTAAACGTTGGTTTGACTTTGCTCGCCATTATTTTGGCCAAAGATTTAATTATACCATGCCGTCGGAACAACCGACGACCGGAATACACAAAAAACGCAAAGACAACGATAAGGACAGGCATCCGAGGCCCAAAACTGATGATGAAGCCTCTTCTAGGCCAGTCCAGGCCAGGCCAGTCCAGTTCGCCGGTTCTCAGTGAGGCGCTTTCGCAGCCCCTGACACCCGCTACCTCAGAGCCACAGGCCGCCTCTGACTCCCACGTGGAGATGTCTAGGCCTCTGGAAACTCAAGGTATTGGGCCTATCGAAACTAACCCCTCAGATGGGTCCAGAGCCACTGAGCAGGCATCGGCTACTGAGGGTGTTTTCAGACCTTCACAGCTTACCATCAAAACTACAGCCAAGTCTAAAACTCCATTAAAGAAAAAGAAGCAAGTACAGCATTCACCTGGACAGGCCTCCATGCCTAAAAAACAGATGCTCAAAATGGCCGAAGACTTGATTACTCTGATCAGGGGTTCCCATCCCCTTCCTGATAAAAGGCCTAGGCAGGATACAGACTATGATTCCTCTGACCAGGTTTCCATTTCTTCTGATTCCTCTTCAGTCCAGGGATACTCTTTACCCCCCTATGAGGACTTTGATGCTGAAGAATCAATTCCTTCAGCCTCTCCTCCTGAGGATTACTCTTTTGGGGAAACTTTACATACCATGAGGGAGCATTTCCATTGGGAGGGCCAGGATTACTCAGAATCCAAGAAAAGGCTCAGAGACTTTCTTTTATTGCCTCAGCACAGGCCCCTTGCTATTCCGCCAGTGTTAGATATTGTGGATGATGTATTCTCTGAATCCAGTTTAAATCCTGATTCTTTGCCCCCTGCTCCAGTCAAGCCAGACAGGTACTACAGAGTCCCTGACTCTCACAAATTTCTTTATAAAACCCTGTTGCTGACCCAGAAACTATTTCCCAGGGTCCCAAAGGGGTAAAGGCTTCCACGGCTAAAAATCCAGTTCCCTCTGACAGGGATTCTAGAGCATTAGACAGATGGGGGAAGAAAGTTTACACTTCTGCAACTTTAGCAGTGAGGGCTTTAAATTGCCAGTTTCACTTGCTTAAATACCAACAATATTTACTGTCTCTGTTAAAACAGAAAATGCTTACAAGTTCAGAACATCCTGACTATAAGGAAATGCAGGATTTATTGCATGCAGCTGAACAAGTGGGAAAACATACTCTGCAATGTGGTTTTGATTCATTAGAGGCTTTTTGTAGAGCAGCAGTTACAGAATCTGTGATTTGAAGGCATGCTTGGTTAAAAGAACAAGGTTTACCTGATCATGTTAAGGCTAAATTATTGGATGCTCCTTTACAGCAGGATATTTTATTTGGTGTTTAAGGCAGAAGAGGTATTAAAGAAAATGGAGGATAAGGCAAAATCTATGCAAACAGTGAATGATTTCTTACAGGTACAGCCACCTCAATTTAGCAGAAATTGGCCTTCAAAAATTGGTCTTTTCCAGTGTCAGACAGACCACAATGAGGCAGATACAGATGCCCAAGAGGCAGATCTCAGCCCCAAGGCTCTTACAGACCATGACAGTGGGGTGCTTCAACCCCAAAAGGAGGGGAAGACAAGTCACAAGCTTATCGGAAACAGTCCCAATGACTCCCCCCTTCAAATGCCAAGCACTTACCTTTTGGCAGCTCCCTTAGGGGGAGAACTAGCACTTTTTTCACAAAATTGGCATATAATCACCCAAGACAAATGGGTTCTGAATATTGTGTCTCAGGGTTACAGGTTCCACTTTCACACTCTACCAAGGCTAAAAGGAATGCCAGACCTGCCACAAAATCAATGGGCAGAGGCACAAAAACAAATTACAGCCCTCATGGACATGAGAGCTATTCAAAAAGTGCCACAACAGGAACAAGGACAAGGATTTTACTCAAGACTTTTCCTGGTCCCCAGAAAGGACAAAGCCTGGAGACCCATACTGGACCTTTCTACTCTAAATACTTACCTGGATGTTCAGAAATTCAAAATGTTGACACTACAGCAGCATCTTCCCATGCTGGGCAAGAAGGCTTGGCTTGTTACTTTGGACCTCAAAGAGGCATACCTGCATGTCCCTATCAGACAAAATTGCAGAAGATACCTCTGATTCATAGCTGGTTCAATGCATTACCAATTCTCTGCACTGCCCTTTGGCTTATCTACTGCGCCCAGGGTCTTCACAAAATGCCTGGCACCAGTAATTGCATTTTGCAGACAAAAAGGAATACAAATATATCCATAGTTGGACGACTGCCTTATTTAAGCAGAGAGCAAGGACATTCTTCTAAAGCATCTGGCATTTGTAAAAAGATTGCTAATTTATCTGGGGTGCACAGTAAATAAAAAGAATTCAAAACTAGTGCCCTCACAAGAGATAATATTCCTGGGTTCCAGCATAAATACAACAGCCCAGATGGCTTATCTCATGCCAGACAAGCAAGGACAACTGACTCAGTACTTTCAATTTATGGCAACAAAAACCCAACTCCCTGCAAGAAATATTCTGCAGGCCTTGGGGTTCATGGCATCCTGCATACTACTAATTCCATATGCCAGACTGCATATGAGGAAATTACAATGGTACCTAAAAAGTGTTTGGACTCAACACTGTCACAGTTTGGAAGCAGTAATACCACTAATTCCCTGCCTACAACAGGAGTTTCGATGGTGGGCACAGGCATGTCACCACAATAAGGGACAGCCTTTCACTCTACCCACAGCTAGGCAGACACTAACAACAGATGCTTCGGATTACGCCTGGAGAGCACACATGGCAGGAAAATGTATTCAAGGCAAGTGGGCCGCAGACCAAATGCATCTTCACATCAATCAAAAATAGATGCTAGCTGTACAAAATGCCCTAACAGCTTTCAAGGACCTTCTGCATCCAGGACAACTATTATTAAAGACAGCTAACACCACAGTTATGTGGTACATAAACAAGCAAGGGGGCACTCATTTTTATCCCCTATGCTGACAAGCCATGACCTTGTGGAACACAGCTCTAACCTATCAAGTTCATCTGCAAGCACAATTCCTGCCAGGAAAGAAAAATACTCTGGCAGACGACTTAAGCAGAAACATCATGGATCCTCACGAGTGGAAATTAAATCCACAAGTATTCAGCATGATAACACAAAAATGGGGGAGCCCAGACATAGATCTTTTTGCCTCCCCAATGAATTGCCAACTACAGAAATTCTGCACAAGGACTTACCACACACAAGCATGGAAAGTGGATGCTCTCTCATTCAGCTGGAAAAGCCTAAAAGTTTATGCCTTCCCACCACTGCTTCTCCTTTCAAGGGTACTTCTAAAAGCCAGACAAGAAAAGCCAAAAATTATCCTGATTGCCCCAGACTGGCCACGCCAGCACAGGTACCCAATCTTAAAGAACTTAGCTCAAGGACCACCATGGATTTTACCTCAAATTCCGCATCTTCTGACTCAACAAAAATTCAGATCCTGCACAGCCAGCTAAAAACCTTAAACCTGGCTGCATGGCAGAATCCTTAGTCAAGCAGACAAAACCTCTCTATAAAGCTATTATGAATGTCATTTTGGAGGCCAGGATGCCTAGCACCAGGAAATCTTATTCAGAAAAGTGGAAGAGATTATTGACCCTCTTGTCCCAAATATTCCTCAGATATTACAATACTTAACTGAGATGCTGGACAAAGGCCTATCCTTTTCATCCATTAAGATCTACGCCTATGGATCCATGCCTCTGCCATCTTGGATCACTACAATACAGATCCTCCTATTTTCTCTCATCCATTGCTAAAACAGTACCTCAGAGGGGCTAAAAACATAAGACCGCCCCGGAGAGCACCAACACCAACTTGGGACCTCAAATTTGTCTTGGAAAAACTAATTTTACCTCCTTTTGAGCAAGCCAATTCAGCAGAAGTAAAATATGTGTCATGGAAAACTGCTCTGCTTCTGGCAATAACCTCAGCATGAAAAGTCTGAGTTACAGGCACTAATGGCAGTGGAGCCTTTCATCATTTTTCACCAAGACAGGGTTTCTTTAAGAACAAACCCTTCATTTATGCCAAAGGTGGTATCCAGTGTGGCTCTTAACCAAACTATTCAGTTGCCAACTTTTTACCCAAATCCCAAGAATAAAGGGGAGAGACTTCTGTATTCATTGGACATACACAAACAGTTATGTTTCTACTTGGACAAAATAAAAGCTTTCAGGAAAACTGAGCAATTGTTTGTAGCATATGCTGTAGGATCACAGGGAATGGCTATTTCAAAGCAGACCATTTCAAAGTGGATAGGACACTGTATCCGTTTCTGCTACACACAACATGGAAAAACTGTACCTAGCAACATTAGGCCACATTCCACCAGGGCAACAGCCACTTCAGCTGCCTACCTTAGAGGAGTCCCTACCAAAGATATTCTGGAAGATGCAACTTGGAGTTCAGTGCACACCTTTACCAAACATTATCACTTGCCTCTCTATTCTAGATCCAGAGCTGGCTTTGCCACTGCAGTGCTGCAGGGCCTCATAGCCACCCCAAATCCTCTATAGAACCAGCCACCCTACCTCAGCTTTGGGATTCAACCCAAGTGTAATGACTGCAGCAGTGAAACACGATGAACATAGTACAGTTTTGTACCTACCATAAATGTAGATGTTTGAGTGTATTCACTGCTGCAGTCCAGGTTACCCTCCCTCCATCCCCTCTTTCTTAGCTAGGACTTATCTATACCTTTCTACCCTATACTACCTATGTGGTGTATTTGCTGGTACCTGAAGGTGTTGGTTTTACCTTTTATGCATGTTTTATTAGCAATTTGAATTGCCTACCTATTTGGGGGCACCTGCCATCTAGGGCAAGAAAAACTGAAGAAAATGGTGTCGGCTGCATCTTCTATACCCCTGGCGCACTGACATCAGGGAAGAAGTGACAACAACCGATGCCGGCCCAAGACCTTGGAACTCTGCCGACTGCAGGACCGCCTGATGGCAGGATAACCCAAGAGTGATGACTGCAGCAGTGAAGACACTCGAACATCTACATTTATGGTAGGTACAAAACTGCACTTTTCCTCCTTTTTCTCTCGCTGTCAGTTCTACCTGTACTTTCGTTTGATTTTCCCACAGAAGACTCCATAACATCCCCCTGTGGTGTATCTTCTTAAGATGCATCCTGCACCAATTACTGCTCCTCCTTCTGTGGACTTATTGGTCCATCATGTTGCTATAGTGCCAGTGCTGGATTTTCTATAAAAAAATCACTCACTTCACAGATGAGCTATCATATCACATTGATTTTTATTTGTTTAATTTCTGCCTCACCAAACTTCTTTTTTTACAGTTCCTTTTTGTGATTTTTTTTATATTGTTAAATTGACCATCTATAGATGTTTTTATCTTATATTTCTGTTCACATATCTTTAGAGCTGCAATTTTGTATTGATAAGTTTGCCATGTTTCTCCGTATAAATATCGTGCCATATCAGAGCTGTTTTTCTTTCCCATGTCAGTGATGTTCATCGTGTTACACTGCTACAGTCTTTACATCTAGGTTATCCTGCCATCAGGCGGTTCCCCAGTCGGCCTGAGTTCCAAAGTCTTGGTCTGACATCAGTTGCTGTCGCCTCCTCCCTGACGTCAGTGCGACAGGGGTATATAAGATCCAGCCAACGCCATTTTCTTTAGTCTTTCTTGCCGCGCGGTGCCCAAAGCAGAAGCAAGTGCCAGTCGGCCGACTCCTGAGATTTTCATTCCGAATCCAGAACCAAAGTCTTCTAAAAAAGCTAAGTACCTCGTTGGGGAAACTTTTTCTTGCCTCAGACCGATGTCAGTAAAAGTTAATAACTGTATTTCTTGTGGGAAGCAAATACCTCATAAGGACTTCCACTCCTATTGTATTCCATGCCTAGGCCCTGACCACGATGTCACTGGTTGTCGGTTTTTTGCTAGGTTTAACAAGCACACTATTAAACGTTGGTTTGATTTTGCCCGACATTATTTTGGCAGAAAATTCAATTACACCATGCCGTCGGAACTACCGATGACCGCAATGCATAAAAAGCGCAAAGACAAGGACAGGCATCTGAGGCCCAAAACTGATGATGAGGCCTCTTCTAGGCCGGTCGCCGGTTCTCCGGTTTTCAGCGAGGCACCTACGCAGCCCCTGATGACCGCTTCCACAGAACCACAGACCGTCTCTGACTCCCACGTGGAGCAGGCTGGCCTTCACTAGGTTTTCAGCTTTCCGATCCTAACCCTACAGAGGGGACTGAAGTAGCTTAGCAATCCGCAGCTACAGAGGGTGTTTTCAGACCTACCCAGTTAAACATTAAACCCTGTGTTAAGCCTAAGCCCCCCTTAAAAGCAAAGAAACAAACACAACTCTCTCCAGGACAGGCTTCCATGCCTAAGAAACAAATGCTAAAAATGGCCGAAGACCTAATAACTCTGATCAGGGGGACCCATCCCCCTCCTGATAAAAGGCCCAGACAGGATGCAGACTATGAATCTTCCGACCAGGTGTCCATTTCCTCAGACTCTTCCTCGGACCTAGGATATTCTTTACCCCCTTATGAGGATTCTGATGCTGAGGAATCAATTCCATCAGCCTCTCCACCTGACGACTACTCCTTTTGGGAGACCTTACATACCAAGAGGGAACATTTCCATTGGGAAGGCCAGGATTACTCAGAATCCAAGAAAAGGCTCAGAGACTTCCTTTTATTGCCTCAACACAGACCCCTGGCTATCCCGCCAGTTTTAGATATTGTGGATGATGTGTACACTGAATCCAGTTTAAACCCTGACTCCTTACCCCTAGCCCCAGTTAATCTTAACAGATATTACAGAGTCCCTGGCCCTCACAAATTTCTGTACAAAAGCCCTGTTGCTGACCCTGAAACTATTTCTCAGGGACCCAAAGGGATTAAGGCCTCATCAGCAAAAAACCCAGTTCCCTCTGGCAGAGATTCCAGAGCATTAGACAGATGGGGAAAAAAGGTATATACGTCTGCAACTTTAGCAATGAGAGCCTTGAACTGCCAGTTTCACATGCTAAAATATCGGCAATTTTTGATGTCTCAGTTGAAACAAAATATGCTTCCAGATTCAGATCCTCCTAATTTTAAAGAAGTGCAGGATTTATTGCATGCAGCTGAACAAGTGGGAAAACATACTTTGCAATGTGGGTTTGATTCATTAGAGGCCTCCTGTAGAGCAGCAGTTACAGCCTCTGTCATTAGAAGGCATGCTTGGTTAAAAGAACATACGTTACCAGATCATGTTAAGGTCAAATTATTGGATGCACCTTTGCAAAGGGATGTGCTCTTTGGAGTTAAGGCAGAGGAGGTATTAAAGAAGATGGAGGATAAGGCAAAATCTATGCAAACGGTGAAAGATTTCTTATAGGTTCAGCCTCCTCGTTTTAGCAGAAATTGGCCAACAAAGAATTGGTCCTTTCCAGTCACAGACAGACCTCAAAGGGGCAGATACAGATGTCCAAGAGGTAGAGGTCAAGCACAAGGACTCTACAGGCCTCGACAGTGGGGCACACCAGGCCAGAAAGAAGGGGAAGACAGGCCTCAGTCTTACAAAAAGCAGCCTCAATGACTTTCCACTGCAGCTGCCAAACAGCTCTCTCTTGGCAGCCCCCTTAGGAGGAAAACTGGCACTTTTCTATCACAACTGGCATTACATCACCAAAGACAAATGGGTTCTCAACATAGTATCTCAAGATTACAGGTTCCACTTTCACACTCTGCCAAGGTTAAAAGGAATGCCAAATCTGCCACCAACTCAATGGGCAGAGGCTCAAAAACAAATTACAGTGCTCATGGACATGAGAGCTATTCAAAAGGTACCACCACAGGAACAAGGACAAGGATTTTACTCAAGACTCTCTGGTTCCCAGAAAGGACAAAGCCTGGAGACCCATTCTGGACCTTTCTTCACTAAACACTTACCTGGATGTTCCAAAATTCAAGATGTTGACACTACAGCAGCTTCTTCCCATGCTGGGCAAGAAAGCTTGGCTCGTGACTTTGGACTGCAAAGAGGCGTACCTGCATGTCCCTATCAGACAAAACTGCAGAACATACCTCAGATTTCTAGCAGGTTCAATGCACTATCAGTTCTCTGCACTGCCCATTGGCTTATCTACTGCACCCAGGGTCTTCACGAAGTGCCTGGCACCAGTAATTGCATTTTGCAGGCAAAAAGGAATTCAAATTTATCCATACCTGGATGACTGCCTGATTCAAGCAGAGAGCAAGGACATTCTACTAAAGCATCTGGCATATGTAAAAAAGTTATTAAATTGCCTGGGGTACACAGTAAATGAAAAGAAATCAAAACTAGTGCCCTCACAACAGATAATATTCCTGGGTGCCAGCTTGAACACAATGGCCCAGATGGCTTATCTCACACCAGACAACCAAGGACAACTGACTCAATACTTTCATTTAATGGCAATAAAGACCCAACTCCCTGCAAGAAAAATTCTGCAGGCCTTGGGCTACATGTCATCTTGCATACTACTATTTCCATATGCCAGACTGCATATGAGGAAACTACAATGGTACCTAAAGAGTGTATGGTCTCAACACTGTCAAAGTTTGGAAACAGTTATACCACTAATTCCTTGCCTACAACAGGAGTTTCGATGGTGAGCTCAAGCTTGTCACCTCAACAAGGGACAGCCTTTCACTCAACCCACAGCCAGGCAAACACTGACAACAAATGCATCGGATTACGCCTGGGGAGCACATATGGCAGGAAAATGTATTCAGGCCAAGTGGCCCACAGAGCAAAGACATCTCCACATCAATCAAAAAGAGATACTAGCTGTACAGAATGCAATTATAGCTTTCAAGGACCTGCTGCATCCAGGACAATTACTACTAAAGACAGACAACACCACAGTTATGTGGTACATAAACAAGCAAGGGGGCACACACTCCTACCCCCTCTGCCGACAAGCCATGACCTTATGGAACACAGCTCTAAACTATCAAGTTCATCTGCAAGCACAATTCCTGCCAGGAGAGAAAAATACACTGGCAGATGACCTAAGCAGAAACATCATGGACCCCCACGAATGGGAATTGAACCCACAAATATTCAGAATGATAACACAAAAATGGTGGAGCCCGGACATAGATCTGTTTGCTTCCCCAATGAACTGCCAATTACAGAAATTCTGCACAAAGAGCTACCATCCACAAGCATGGAAAGTGGATGCCCTCTCATTCAGCTGGAAAAAACTACAAGTATACGCTTTCCCTCCTTTACCTCTCCTTCCAAAGGTACTCATTAAAGCCAGGCAGGAAGAGCCAAAGATGATCCTGATTGCACCAGACTGGCCACGCCAGCACTGCTACCCAATCTTAAAGAACTTAGCACAAGAACCACCATGGATTTTGCCTCAAATCCCACAGTTGTTGACACAGCACAACAATCAGATACTTCAAAGCCAGCTAAAGACCTTAAATCTAGCTGCATGGAAACTTCCTTAGTCAAGAAAGCAATGCCTCTCTCCAAAGCTGTTATGGATGTCATTCTGGAGTCAGAAGGCCTAGCACCAGGAAAGCCTACTCGGATAAATGGAAGAAATTCTCTGCCTGGAACCAAGCACACAGCCTTGACCCTCTTGTCCCAAACATTCCTCAGATACTTCAATACTTACCCGAGATGCTGGACAAGGGCCTCTCTTTTTCATCCATTAAGATCCACGCCTCAACTATTTCTGCTCATTACAACATGAATCCACCAATTTTTTCTAATCCTTTGCTCAAACAGTACCTCAGAGGGGCTAAAAACATAAGACCACCCCGTAGAGCACCTACACCAACTTGGGACCTCAACTTTGTTTTGGAAAAATTAACTTTACCTCCTTCTGAGCCAGCTAGTACAGCAGAATTAAAATACATCTCTTGGAAAACTGCTCTGCTACTGGCAATAACATCAGCACGAAGAGTTTCAGAATTACAGGCACTAATGGCAGTGGAACCTTTCCTCATCTTCCACCAGGACAGGGTGTCTTTAAGAACTAACCCTACGTTTATGCCAAAGGTGGTATAAAGTATGGCTCTAAACCAAACTATTCACTTATTTATTTATTTTTATTTATTTTACATTTATTTTACATTTGTTGACCGGGCTAGTCTAACTGGATATATTTCGATTTTCAGTAGAGGCCCGGGGAGAAAAGCTCAACATAGCACAAAATGTAATATACAATTGTATAACAAATAAAGTAAGAGGTATTTAGAATAAAAAGAAGGATTTTCAAAAGTACAATACTAAGCAGGTGAGTATAAAGTAATATAACAGTCATGTGATCGTTTGATAAGAGAGATACACTGGAGTTCATTGTTAGTTAACATAAACACTTGTGGTTATATAAGTTTTACAATGACCAGTTTTTAGCATACAGTGGGGTATGTAGAGTATGATTGTGTATCCATACGCAGTATGAAGATAAAAAATAGGAAAGGTGGTAGATTAATCAGGGTTAGTGCAGGGACATAACCAGTGTGATTTTAGGTGAATTTTGAGTTTTTGCTTAAAGAGTGACAGTGAAGGTAGTAGAGTTAGATTGGTAGGTAGAAGGTTCCAGTGTTTCCCAGCAGTATTGGAGAATAGGCTGTCGCCTGACAAGTTATTGGACTTACTTATGCTAGTAAGTAGTTTACTTGAAGAGCGTAGGGAATTCAGATTATTATAAGGGGTAATGAGGTTAGCAAGTATTATTAGGTTGGTAAAATATTTTATGAGCAATGGTGAGTTGGGAAAAAGCACATTACGGAGTTCAAGCCAGTCTAGCTGCTTTAGATTCAGACAGTGGTGTGTTCGAAATGCATTGCCAGTGGCAAATCTGGCAATATTGTTATAGGAGTTTGATAGTTTGAGAAGATTATTTTTTTTTAGATTAGTATAAATAGGAGAAGCATAGAGAAGAGTTGAGATTAAGTGAGAGTGGGCAATGGTGGTTCTAGCTATAGGAGTTAAGAAGGGTTTGATTCTATATAAGGAGCCCATTTTTCTGTTCACTGTTTGAATGGTGTTATTTATATGGTTATCGAAGTTAAGGTTGTTGTCAATTGTGACTCCTAATAGTTTGGTAGTGGGATCGGGAAAGATGAGGGTACCATTGTTAGATTTAATAGAGAAGTCAATAGGAGAGGACCTATTGGTAGGTGTAAAGAGTAGAAGCTTGGTTTTTTTGGCGTTCAAAAGGAGGCAGCGTATCAGGAACCAGTCATCTACTGAGTTGAATACTTTTTGAGTTAGTGAGTGTAGTTCAGATGTGGAGTTGGCAGAACATATAAGTGTGGAATCATCGGCATATTGAATGCAGGTGGCTTCAGGGACTGCTACATGAAGGATATTGATGAATAGTGAAAAAAGAAGAGGTCCTAAAATGGAGCCCTAAGGGACTCCAAGGGTGGCTGGCAGGTGGGATGATTTATTTTCCCAGAGAATTGCCTGTTGCCTATTGTTAAGGTAAGACTTGAACCATTGTATAGCTGGGGTATCTAGAGCAAGAGATTCAAGAGTATTTATAAGCACGGGGTGGTTTACCATATCAAAAGCCTTTGAAAGGTCGATGAAGAGAGCAGAAGAGAGGATGTTGTTATTACGGTTCTTATAGATGGAGTCAGTGAAAGATAGTAGAGCAGTGGTAGTGCTATGAAATGGCCTAAAGCCATGCTGGCACTTAGCCAGAATGTCGTGTTTAGTTAAGTGGTCTAGTAGCTGATGGTGAATGCATTTTTCCATGATTTTAGCTAAAGGTGATAGTAGAGCTATTGGTCTATAATTAGAGTAGTCGTTGGATTTGCCAACTTTATATCCAAAACCACAGAACAAAGGGGAGAGACTACTACATTCTTTGGACATTCACAGACAGTTACGCTTCTACTTAGACAAAACCAAAGCTTTCAGAAAATCTGAGAAATTATTGGTAGCATATGCTGCAGGAACACAGGGAAAAGACATTTCAAAACAGACTATTTCAAAATGGATAGGACACTGTATACGTTTCTGTTACACCCACCATGGGAAACCTGTACCTAACAGCATTAGCTCTCACTCCACCAGGGCAACAGCCACTTCAACTGCCTACCTCAGGGGAGTACCTGCCAAGGATATTTTGGAAGCAGCAACATGGTGTTCTGTGCATACCTTCACCAAACATTACCATTTGTCTTTATACTCCAAATCCAGAGCTGGCTTCGCTACTGCTGTACTGCAGGGCCTTATAGCCACCCCTAATGCCTTATAGATCCAGCCTCCCTACCTCAGCTTTGGGATTCCACCCAAGTGTAATGACTGCAGTAATGTAACACAACGAACATAGTACAGTTTTGTACCTACCATAAATGTAGATGTTCGAATGTAAACACTGTTGCAGTCCAGGTTACCCTCCCTCTTTCCCCTCTTACTTTCTAGTACTTACCTAGGTCATCTACCCTTTATTACCTATGGGGAGTATTTGCTGGTAACTAAAAATGGTTCTTTTCTTTTTCTTTTGTATATTATACTAGCAATTTGAATTGACTACCTATTTGGGGGCACCTGACATCTGGGGCAAGAAAAACTGAAGAAAATGGCGTTGGCTGCATCTTATATACCCCTGTCACACTGACGTCAGGGAGGAGGCGACAGCAACTGACGCCGGACCAAGACTTTGGAACTCAGGCCGACTGGGGAACCGCCTGATGGCAGGATAACCCAGATGTAATGACTGCAGCAGTGTTTACACTCGAACATCTACATTTATGGTAGGTACAAAACTGTACTTTTCTTTTTATATTTTTCAGTGACCTCTGTTTTTTGTTCCTTATCTTTCCTCACTTCCTCTGTGTCACTGTCTTTTCGAGATGGCCCACAGTTTCTTCATTTAGATAATGTTTTTTTTTTTACTTTTTAATAATCATTTACATTAATGATCTTAAATTATAATCTGTATTTTTTTCTTTATCAGGTATCCTTCTTTTCTCTAATTTCTCTCTTACTCTTTCCTCATAGCCTTTGTCTGGAAATTTTGTTGTATTTTATTTTTATTTTTATTTGTTTATTTTAATTATATATATATTTTTTGCATAATAGTAACTGTATGCCTTTTACTTGATCTATTAGTTTATTAAACTACTTCTTCTATGTACCACAGGGGCCACCCTCCCCTTTAGCCTGGCCTAACCCAGTGGTAGGAATGTTACCATGTTTTCAGGATTCTAGTCCTGGTGTGTACACCAGGAGTGAGCACTTTTTTTTTATTCTGGATTCTGTGCATCCAGTCTTTTTTTATTTTTCCATTATGTAAAAAATACATTCTGTATATCATGTCATCTTGGTATGGTTGTGAAAAAATAGGGACCACCATGTGAAGGTACTCACCAAGACTTTAGGATGAAATCAGATTCTTTTTGTTGCTGATTTCATTTCTCCATTCAGATCACTTCCACCTCTCCAATCAGAACAATCTTAGTTTTTAATTTCTCCAAATCTTTTGGGTTTCTAATACCATGATGGGAATGGACCCCATTCCTAAATCAAAGTATGATTAAAGTGCATGAAATTAGTATTGTTTCAATCTTTGATATCACCCAGAAGTGCTCTTAGCAGCAACCTCAGTGTGCCCAGTAATGACTCCTTCTGCGATTCGTATAGAGTTACATGTATCCTCTAATTTCTCTCTTAATCTTTTCGTATATCTTGTGTTTGGAAATTCTGGGCTTTTTGCATAATAATAACAATACATAATTTCTTTCTTATTTTCAATAGTCAAGTCTATCATCTGTTTAGCTCTTTTTGATCTATCAGTTTTTGCGATTTGTGAGGATTGCTACTTCCTGCTACAACAGGGGGGCATCCTCCCCCTGGGCCTGGCCTATCCCCATTGTAGGAATATTTCTGTGTCTTAAGGATTCTAAACCATCATTTTTCCAGTCTTGGTAGCAGTCAGTGCCCCTATCAGGACTGGGCACTGTTTCATCCGGGGACCTGTGCATCCAGCTCTCTTCTTTATTTTCTAAGCTAGTTCTGTCAGTGATTTATACTGTATAAAATACAGTATGTATATCAATGTCATTGTAGTGGGATTTTGTGAACAACAGGCTCCACCTCATGAAGGCACTCACCAAGACTTGAGGATGAATTCAATTCCAGCAATACTTTTCTCCTTTTGCTGATTTTATCATCTCTCCATTCGGACCCTATCATCTCTCCATTCAGACCCTCTCATCTTTCCATTCAGACCCTAGTGGAAAAAAACTAAGGGTAATGCTGCTCAACGCCAGAAGTCTAAACCTCAAGATGCATGCTCTCGAAGCCCTCCTCAGTATGGAGAGCATCGATGTCTGTGCAGTGACTGAAACCTGGTTCAAGGCTCCTGAGAGCACCCCAGCACTACCAGGTTATACCTCATATCATGCTTTTCGGCCCCATAACTTGGACCGAACCACAAAGGGAGGGGGAGTGTCCATATTCATCAAAGACACCCACACCTCCAGGTTAGTGGCAATGCACGAACCATCAGAGACCATCCATGTGTAACTAACCGTAGGAAAAACTGCCCTACAGTTTGTAGCATGCTACAGACCACCCTCTCAAACTCAGGAACCTCACTCAGCCTTCCTGAAGACACTGGAGAGTATGAATGTCTCACCAAATACCATCATATTGGGAGACTTCAACTACCCAAACATAGACTGTGAGCATTATTCTAGCCCCAACACCCTAGCCCAAAGGTTCCTAGAATTCATAAACTCAAATGCGATGGAACAACTAGTCACCACTCCCACAAGAGGAGATAATATACTAGACCTGATCATCACAAACATGGGGACACAATGCTCCACACCGGAAGTATACCCCTCACTGGTGAGATCAGACCATAAACTAATCTCACTGGAAATCCACATCCCGCCCCAACCCCCAGCACAAAAGACCACAGTGAGGAACTTCTCAAAAGCTGACTTCACACTTCTTAAGACTGAAGTGGTATCCTTCAAGGCCCCTGGGCCAGTGGAAACCACAGCCCACACCACTGAATCCTTAATAAATGCTTTCTACGGACACCTTCAAGAATGCATGGATCATGCAATCCCAAATAAAACCAAGACCCCTTCCCCCAAAGGCAGGCGTCCTGTCTGGTGGACTCCAGCCATAAACAAACTTTACAACAGGAGGAGGAAGCTACTACAGGACAGAGCAAAATCCCAAAAAGGGAAGGCATCTCTGATCAGTACTAGCAAAAAACTACGATCACTCATAAAATCATCCAAGGTCAACTTTGAGAGAAAAATCGCAAAAGACACTAAAGATAGTCACAAGGCCTTCTTTAGTTATGTTAGAAACCTGGGTGGAAACTCCCAGATATGCTCAGAGTTAGTTCAAAATTACAAAAAATACACTGAACCCACAGATATTGTCAACATACTGGCAGACAGGTTCAGTGCAAATCCCCCCCCTCCCCTCCAAAAGGAGAAATATCTATCCCAGCTGAATGTAGACTCCCTGACATCTCAGATGTCCAGGTGAGAGCCGCCCTCTCCAAGGCTAAAAACACAGCATCAATGGGACCAGACGGTGTCCCGGGTTGCATGCTACATGAACTCCAAGAGGAACTAAACTCGCACATAAGGCTGCTGTTTAATCTTAGCCTTACTACAGGATACGTACCCAAAGAATGGCGTACAGCAACGGTGGTTCCACTCCACAAAGGAGGTGCTTCTACGGACCCTGGAAATTACCGGCCCATAAGCTTGACGAGCCTGGTCTGCAAAGCTATGGAGAGGATCATTATGGAACTCATAAACAAAGACATTGGGGACCTAGGTGGTAATCCATTAATTACGGAAGAAGTAATCAGGGACCTAGGGACCCAAGTTGACAGTAACCTCTCATTTGACACCCACATTGCCAAAGTGGTTAGGAAGACCTTCTATATTGCCCACCTTATCATGAAAGGATTCACATCTAGATCAAGAGAGGTCATTGTGCCCCTATACTCTTCCCTTATCAGGCCCATGATTGAGTACAATGCCCCATTTGGTATGTACGTTACCTGGCACCTGCAGCAGTTAGAAAGACCCCAAAAGTACCTCACCAAGAGGATCAAGGGTCTCAAACATATGTCATATGCTGCCAGACTGAAGAAACTCCAGCTCTATTCAGTCGCATACCACCTACTCAGAGGAGATCTATGCCTGACATACAAGGCCATGTCCAATGTGGAATTAATGGACATGCTCCACCTGAAAAAATCCAAATCCACCAGAGCCACGAGAGCAAGAGATTTGAACCTCAACACAGAAATAAATAAGACGTGCTGGAGGGACAGATTCATAACCCAGAGGCTCCCTACACTCTGGAACAGAATCCCAGTCCATGTTAGGCAGAGCCCCTCACTGACTCTCTTCAAGAGAAATCTTGACGAGTGGATGGGAGATCGTAGGTTTACCCTGGGGGTCATCTCTGTGTCACTACTAGACAGAGGCACAGTAAACTAAACCTTAAATGAGCAAAGTGTTATCATTACAAGGGGTGGCGGAAGCCACACACACTCTGGCTAGGCTTATAAATGCTCTAAGGCAGATAGCCTAGTATGAAACTATAAACCTATGTAAGATTGCTCTGATGTTTTAGTACACTGTTCTATTTGTTTTTAACACAAACAAATTGTCACTGGTCATCCTGGAAATCAGTCATCTCTCCTAATCTCTAAACTACATCAGCAGTTAAAGGATCATACAAAGAAGATCTTGCAGTTCTGTGCTATATTCTAGCACCACATGTGTGTTTTTTTGCATGTGTGGGCAATGCAAAAAATGCACAGTATGCATTATAATAATTTTGTTTTAAAGGTTGTTATGGTCAGTCAAGCCCAATCTCTTTTGCAGCTGGGTAAGCATGCCATAAAATGTGAGCATGATGCCTTGGATGCAACACCAAGGGCTGTTGGAACAGGAACAGTTTTCATGAGATGCTGTTGGCTGAGGACCAAGTCCCTATCTGGAAATATGAAGGTGCAACTCCCAAATGCTCCTTTTGGATAAGAATTTGGGAAGACAGTGGAGTGAGTTAAGTATGTTTTACCCTCCTATTTCCAAATATAACAAGTAATACCCCTCTAAGCAAGGGCCCTACTGCTGAGCGCAAGAAAAAGGCAAGATGCTGTAAAGTAGGAAGACAACACAGAAAGCCTTGAAGCAGGGAGACAGACTTAGGTGTGGTGCTTTCAGTGCTCAGCACCTAGCAGGAAGTAGCTGTGAGGGTAGCAGCCTCCTCATACTCCAAAATACCCACCACTGCCCACTAATTCCCACACCTTTTCCTTATTGCCCCAGGATAGGTAGCCTACTTGCTTCCTTTTACCAGAATCGGTCATGAATAACTACAGATCAGTGGGTCTTACAGATTATATCCAGAGGGTATAGACTGAACTCTGTATCCAGACCAAGAAAGAAGATGTCTGCCTGCATCATAAGACCAGGAACATGTTGATCATCCTCTATTAGAAACTTACTACTACAAGGAACGATATATCTTGTTCCCTCGGGCCAGGAAGCCAACAGGTTTTAAATCAGGCTCTTATTTTTATTTATTTATTTATCTGACATGTTTTGAGTGGGATAATCTGACTGGATCACATAACCCATTTTTAGCAGATATGCATAGGTAGATTACAAAAAAGTATAACCAAAATGTTAGATAGGACTTTACACAATACATTGCAACTACGTATTTGAAAAGACTTTACTCAAAATAATATTACAGGTTAAAATTGGGAAACTAGCACTAACATGTGCCATTACTTGTGTTTTGTTAATAATTGAACTTAATTTCTAAGTCATTATGTATTAACTGTAGTTTTCTAGAGATGAAAAATAGTTGATGTACTTATTAGCATCATGACATGAGGAAAGGCCTACAGTAAACTGTACAGGTTTATATAAACAGCAGAAACAACAGAAGTCGCATAAAGATTTGAGAGATTATGATTTTACTGGGGCCTAGAGAGCCAGAGAGAAGAAAGAAGAATGTAAACAAAGGTTGGGGTGAGAGGAGGAGAGATGCTGGTAAACTTCAAAGATGGACAGGGGGTAAAAAGAGACTGGAGAGAGACAAATGGGGAGTGGACATTGGTGTAGTGGTGGAGAGAAATTAATGTGGAGTTAGACATTTGCAAAGCCAGGACTTATTTAGGTGTGTTTTTAAAGAAGCTTTACAGAGTTGCAGGCTTGGGGTTGATCTGATGTTTGAAGGGAGAGAATTTTAATGTTTAGAAATAGCATATGAGTATAGACATTGCCCATGTTGTTTAGAAGGTTTGAAGATTTCAGGTAGGTTTGTGTCTTCTGATTTGATTGATCTGCTTGGTATATAGTGTTTGACAAGCTTGTCTAGAGTAAGACAGGCAGTAAGTTTGTAGATAAGGTTGTGTGTAATAGCTAGCTGAATATATGATGGTTAGAGTGTTCTAGCCAATTTTGTTCCCTTAGTGGTTTGCAGTGAAGAGTATGGTTATTTGGATTTAGTGCTGAACTTTGTGATTTTGTTATAGCATTGTTCCATTTTTATTGTCTTCCTGGAGTTTTGCAGGTTGGTAAATGTACAAGAACCATAAAATAGGGAGGGGAGAAGGAACGTTTTTGCTAGGGTAGTCTTGGTTGATGTGGTAAGGAATTGCCTGTTTCTATATGGGAGTCCTAGTTTCTTGTGGGTTTTCTTTTTGTTTTGCTGGATATGGAGGTCGAAAGTAAAAATTCTGTTGGCATTGACACCTAGTAGTTTTGTTTCTTGTACTCTTTCAATAATAGTGTTGCTGGCTGAGTGGATGTTAAAATGGTCAGAGGTGAGGGAGGTATTTTTTGGGAGAAAGAATGTGAGTTTTTTGGGGGGGATTTAGAAAAAGTTGGGTGTCTGTGAGCCATGATTCAATAGCATTGAGTGATTTCTGAGTGTTGTTGAGTAATTCTGGGAGAGTGTGAGAGATGCAGATTATGGTGGAATAGTCTGCATACTGAATAAGGGTTCCAGGGTGAGTAGATGTATGTAAGTTATGGCGAATAGGTTAAAAAGTAAGGGACCTAAGATGTAGCCGTGGGGGACTACAGTTCGGTTATGATGAAAGGGGAAGAGTTGGTTAGAAGTATGTTTGTTTCAGTAGATATTGAAGTGGTGAAGGGTGTTGGCTTAAAATAATTAGTGGAATGACCAATGATGCTGTTGAAGGTGATATAGTGGGTAGGTGTTTGGATAATGTTAATTGTGGGTGGAGTGTCTGTGGGTACAAATGTAGGAGTAGTGGGGGGTGGATGAGAATTGGGGGTAGGGTAGGGGAGAGGAGTGAGCTTAAGTTCAGCAAGGGTGAATGGAGTGGGTTGAGCCACCCACACTAGAATAGCACACAAAACATTATCTGTAAGTAGCTCTAACTCTTAGTTTTCAGTTATTCTTTACAACAGGGGGAATTATTTGAGTGAAATGCTTTGAGGGAGGTTCTGAGTAAAAATAATACTGTGATATATGTTTGTTTGAGGGCACTTTTGAGGAGGGGGAGTTCTAAGTTGTATTATATGTTGTCCACTTTTGGTGGTTCATATAGTTTCATGTGATTTAAGTATTTAACACATTGGTATTTGCAGACTGGAGTTTGTAATTGGAGAGACTTAGGAAGGTTAAAATAGTAAGGTTATCAGCAATGTTTGTTTTGGGTGGGTTTGCTGGGCACAGATGTATACTCAAATTTTTATTAAAGAAAGCCATTAAGTAGTGGGAGGGGGTGTCCTGTAATGGGAAGTCTTACGATAGCTACAAATAGATATTTTATTACACATTAGTTCAGGTTAACAACATACATAGTATTTGGGGTCTAAAAATCACTATTAATAGTATTGTAATCCCACTACAAGAGACTAACTTTATGTTGTTGGGATGTCTTGTGGCTTGAAGTTCATGGGATTTATTTTTTCTGAAAGGTTTTTGTTGTAGTAGTAGCTGGAATGGAAACATATGAGAGAGACGTAAGTTGGGGAGTTCAGTATAGTAGAATGAGTAAGAGCTCAGAAGGAAGTTAGAGAGTTCAAGATAAGAGAATAAATAGTATTTCAGAAGGCAGATGAAGGAAAATTACTAGCAGTTAACAATAGTATGTAAGGTAGTTGCAGGGTTTAACAATCAAAAAATTCAACATAAAAACAACATTTAAGGTACTCACTAGCCAAATAATAAACAATAATCTAGTTTGTGGCCTTTGAGAGACTTATAAATGTCTTGTGCAGTATTTGAGGTGGTTGCTAAGTCAAAACATTCTGGATTCAACATCAACAGTCTAAATACAATTTAAACAGCATGGAAGATTAAACAAGTTAAAACAGTTTAAATTCAACTTCATAGTCTAAATACACTTTAACAGCATTGAAGGTTAAGCAAGTTAAACAGTCTAAATATACTTTAACAGCATATAAGGAAGAAGGAAGTCGTTAGCCAGGTTATAAGTAGTAAATCTATTTTCAGGCACTTGCGGGACTTAAAAGTATGTCAGAGCAGTATACAAGGCAGTCAGTAGGTGAAACAGCCTAAGTTCAAATTTAAATAGCATATAATGAAGTCACTAGCCAAATAATGGGCAGTAAAGACTATTTTCAGGCACTTGGAGGACTTATAAATATGTCAGAGCAGTATCCGAGGTAGTCGCTATGTTAGACAGTATAAGTTCAATTCTAAAACAACATATAAGGAAGTCACTCTCCAAATAGTAAGCTATCGATATGATATAGTCACTAGTAAAGTAATTAAGAATCAATATGATATAGTCACTAGTAAAGTAATTAAGAATCGATATGATATAGTCACTAGTAAAGTAATTAAGAATCGACATGATATAGTCACTAATAAAGTAATTAAGAATCAATATGATATAGTCACTACTAAAGTAATTGAGAATCGATATAATATAGTCACTAGTAAAGTAATTAAAAATTGATATAATATAGTCACTAGTAAAGTAATTAAGAATCGATATGACATAGTCACTAGTAAAGTAATTAAGAATCTATATGATATAGTCACTAGTAAAGTAATTAAGAATCGATATGATATAGTCACTAGTAAAGTAATTAAGGATCGATATGATATAGTCGCTAGTAAAGTAATTAAGAATCGATATGATATAGTCACTAGTAAAGTAATTAAGATAAAAGGAAAAGACTAATCATGACTTTTTTTTTTATGCCTGTATCACTTGTTTTTGTTGATATTTTTTTTATAACTTATAATCAGAATCTCTACAATGTTTTTTTTTCTTCAATTTCTCATATAAACTATGTGTGTAACATAACCTTTGTATAATCTGTATGTGGAATATAATCTTTGTATAATCTGTATGTGGAGCTTTTCTCCCCAGGACTCCATTGAAAACGGGTTATTTAGGCCCAATGGACTATCCTGGTTAAACAACTGCAAATAAATAAATAAATAAATGAAAGCCCATTCTGGACTTAAGCCTAAATGAAGTCATAAAAATTCCAGAATATATTGTTTCAGGGAGAAACCTATTTATTTCTGTGACCTTAGAAGTCCTCTTGCCCCTTCTAGCCTCTCTGATTCTACTGGAGGCATTAGATCTCAGTGATGCCTATCTCCACATCCCTATCTTCGTAAGATGTAAGCAATACCTGAGGTTTGTAATGGGAGGTTGCCATTACCAGTTTCCCTCTCTGCCCTTTGCTTTGGCTTCTCCACCCCGAGTTTTTAGAAGATGTCTGGCACCAGTGATATCTTAATTACAGGACCAAAAGCATCAACATCTGTCTTAATCTGCACAACTGCTCTGATTTATGAATAAACTAAGGAGCAATTGACAGAGATTTGGGATGAATGGCTTGGCTTAAAAAGGCCCAAGTGGTTATTAGTCTAGTACACACCTGTGAACCTATGAACCTAAGCAGATTCAAAGGACTCTGGAGTTCATCCTGTAGTACCTCAACAGTTGAAGTTTCTCTTTGAATGACCAGTAGCTTTTTTATGCTACTAGAATAGTTTTCTCCCAGGGATCTGTTGGTGACCAGTTCAACAAAAACTCATCTGACACAGAAAAACGTGGAGTCTGTTTCTGTCATTTTTTTTTTAGGATATGCTAGGGAGATCAGTAGCAATAGACAGGAAGTTCCTGAGCATTTTAGGCTGCACGGCATTTACCATATTCATGGTGCCCCTAGCCAGACTGCACTTGAAAAACCATCAGTTGTCCCTAAATATCTCAAACCAGTAATCTCACTCCTTAGAACACATTAAGCCAGTCTTACCCTATGTAAAGATAGAGCTGCCAGCATTCTCACTGTCTGACTCATACCATCCCAGTCCTACCCTGTGTAAAGTTAGAGCTGCCAGCAGTCTCACTGTCTGAATCATACCATCCCAGTCCTGGCTTTGTAAAGATAGAGCTGCCCGCAGTCTGTCTCTGAATCATACCATCCCAGTCCTACCCTGTGTAAAGATAGAGCTGCCAGCAGCATCCTCCTGCTCCACTCTTCATTCTGACGTCATGGTTGTTGGTGTGTCTTCAGTTTCCAGAGTTATAGAATGGAAAGAAGAGTGGAGCAGGAGGATGCTGATACACATGTGGAGGCTGGTAATGGCATCCCAATTCATACGCACGCTACAGTATCTGCCACAGCAGAAGCGCAAACTATCAGTGGCTACACATCAAAGGATTTAAAAGCTAGGAGTAAGTTGACGGGTTCTGAAGTCAACTTAGCTGCTGGGAATGGTTCTTTTTCTTTTCTGCTACCTATACGGATACCATCGCAAATTAATTGGTCTCCACAAGGTGCGACAAGGAAACGGAAGATGACCGAAGAGAAATACGAGTTTCAGAAAAAGGTACTGAAATCTACAATGAAGACTTAATTATAAACATTTCTAACTATATATTAACTAAACAAGAAAAGTCACTGTTAAACCGTGGCCTTTCTTTTATTCCATCTAAGACTGCTGATGTGACTGACGTTGTAGTAGATTTAAAAATGTTTATAAGACGAATTGGTTTAAGTTTAATGTTTGGTAATACTGCAGAAGGAAAGAGGAATGCTTTTGTGAAACCTTCAACCTTCATGCCCATAAGTCATCCTATTTTAGAAGCCTTTGAGAAGGCATGTGAAAAAGATTTGTTTGAACTATATAAAAGTGGTAATAAACCACAGTTTTATAATTTAAGTTATGAGGAGTTTCTTAGTATAAAGGAATTACAGAACAATTCAGAAATAGTTATCAGACAAGCGGATAAAGGGGGTGCAATTGTTATACTAGATGCACTAATATATGATAATAGTATGAATTTGATGTTAAGTGATGTTGAAACTTATGGTACTTTGAATGCTTTGACTTTGAATGAATTAATAAGGAATGTACATGCTGAATTGTATGATATGCTGCTTTGTGGTACAATTGATGGGGATTTATATAAGTTTTTACTAGTAGAACAACCTACCATACCCATATTCAGGGGGTTACCAAAAATACATAAAGCTTTGGTAAACCCCCCCATGAGACCCATAGTCTCAGGCAGGGGTTGGATACCAGAACCAGCCTCCATCTATGTTGAACAACAACTGAGACCCATAGTAAATGACACAAACACAATATTAAGAGATACAAAAGATTTTCTTGAAAGCTATGGTGACTGTTTAGCTAACTTAGAGACTAGAAATGACATGGGGAAAGAGTTACTTGTAACCTTAGATGTGGTCTCTTTATTCACATCTATTCCTAAAGACATTGGAATGGAATATTTAAGGTTGTTTTTGATAGAGAAAGAAGTACCTAGGAACTTGATTTTTAGGATTTTAGCACTTTTGGATTTAATATTAAATAATAATGCATTTGTATACAAGGAAAGTTATTATCTACAAATGAAAGGGGTTGCCATGGGCACCCCGTGCGCAAATTCCTATGCCAACTTAGTGTTGGCTTACTGGGAGAACACATATATATTAAGGAATGAACATTGTTATAGGAATATAAGATACTATAAATGTTTTGTAGATGATGTCTTTTTGATTTGGGCAGGCACTGAGAGAGAACTTAATGAATTTGTCCATTATATAAATGGAACAACAACATTTTTGAGTTTTGAATGTAAAAGCTCCATATCCAACATGGAGTTCTTGGATGTACAAATATGGAAAAGTGAAGGTGATGTACATTTGGAGATGTATAGGAAATCATGCTGGAAGAATAACATCTTACACCGTACTAGTATGCATCCTAAGCATGTTTTTTCTAATATAGTCACAGGACAGGGTATGAGAGATTCCCGACTTACCACAGATGAGGAAATATTTAATAAGACACAACAAGTATTAATGGAAAATTTTAAAACAAGAGGTTATGATACACTTGAGGTGAATGAAGCTCTAGTATCTGTTAAATCAAATAGGAATAGTAGAGGAAAACCATATTTGTATAGACAGAAAAGAGATCAAGGTTTGAGAAATAACAATAACCATACACAAAGTTATAAGAGACTAACTATCCCCTATTGTAATTTAGATATGAAAATAAAAGACGTAATTAGGAGAAATTGGAATATCTTAACAATAGATGACAAGATAATAGGGATAGTAGGTGACAGACCCAGTTTCACATATAGAAATATGAAGTCGCTTAAAAGATTATTATGCTAAGAGAGTGAGGACCCCAGACCTGTTAGTTCAACAAGAATTGGAACTTTTCCTTGTAGGAGTTGCAACCAATGTACTTTTATATCTGGTAGTAATAATTTTACACATCCAGACACTGGCAAGACTTATCATATGAATTTTTATGCTGATTGTAAGTCTAGAGACATTATATACATTGCTGTGTGTCGGACTTGTTCATGCTTTTATGTGGGCATGACAAATAGAAGCCTGAGAGAACGTGTCAGAGAGCATGTATATGCAATACATAAAGAAAACAAATCCAATGCCCTAGCTAATCATGTTTTACAACAAGGTACATCACATAAATTTAGTTTTACAGTGTTAGAATTAATAAGAAAAGCCAATAGACTAGGTAATATTAGAAATTATACTGAAGAAAGGGAAAACAAATGGATTTTAAGGTTACAAGGACATAAAGGGCATGGTTTGAATGAACGTGTGACACTTAAGCCTTTTTTGGCAGCACGTCCATATGTACATTAAATTTCAATTCAATATAGAAGATGCATGTGTGATTTGAAATATTTTAATATATTTTATATGATATATTTATATATGCTGTATAAATATAGGGATGTTTTATGAAGTGCCTTTTAATGAATGATTAAGACAATATTAATTAATTGATTGATGTTTTTGATTGGTTCATTGCATTTTTGAATAGTATTTAAACAGTTTGATTTTATGGTAGTTATTCAAGTCTGATGAAGCGTTCTTGAAACGTGAAAGCGCTTACTTGCTGCAGCATTAAAGTATTTTATTTATTTTTATTGGTCGTGTTGAGCCGCTTCTGTTCTTGGACTATTGGTTGTTGTTGTAGTAGTAGCTGGAATGGAAACATATGAGAGAGATGTAAGTTGGGGAGTTCAGTATAGTAGAATGAGTAAGAGCTCAGAAGGAAGTTAGAGAGTTCAAGATAAGAGAATAAATAGTATTTCAGAAGGCAGATGAAGGAAAATTACTAGCAGTTAACAATAGTATGTAAGGTAGTTGCAGGGTTTAACAATAAAAAAATTCAACATAAAAACAACATTTAAGGTACTCACTAGCCAAATAATAAACAATAATCTAGTTTGTGGCCTTTGAGAGACTTATAAATGTCTCGTGCAGTATTTGAGGTGGTTGCTAGGTCAAAACATTCTGGATTCAACGTCAACAGTCTAAATACAATTTAAACAGCATGGAAGATTAAACAAGTTAAAACAGTTTAAATTCAACTTCAACACTTTAACAGCATATAAGGTTAAGCAAGTTAAACAGTCTAAATATACTTTAACAGCAGTGAAGGTTAAGTAAGTTAAACAGTCTAAATATACTTTTAACAGCATATAAGGAAGAAGGAAGTCGTCAGCCAGGTTATAAGTAGTAAATCTATTTTCAGGCACTTGCGGGACTTAAAAGTGTGTCAGAGCAGTATACGAGGCAGTCAGTAGGTGAAACAGCCTAAGTTCAAATTTAAATAGCATATAATGAAGTCACTAGCCAAATAATGGGCAGTAAAGACTATTTTCAGGCACTTGGAGGACTTATAAATATGTCAGAGCAGTATCCGAGGTAGTCGCTATGTTAGACAGTATAAGTTCAATTATAAAACAACATATAAGGAAGAAACTCTCCAAATAGTAAGCTATCGATATGATATAGTCACTAGTAAAGTAGTTAAGAATCAATATGATATAATCACTAGTAAAGTAATTAAGAATTGATATGATATAGTCACTAGTAAAGTAATTAAGAATCAATATGATATAGTCACTAATAAAGTAATTAAGAATCAATATGATATAGTCACTAGTAAAGTAATTGAGAATCGATATATTATAGTCACTAGTAAAGTCATTAAAAATTGATATAATATAGTCACTAGTAAAGTAATTAAGAATCGATATGACACAGTCACTAGTAAAATAATTAAGAATCGATATGATATAGTCACTAGTAAAGTAATTAAGAATCGATATGATATAGTCACTAGTAAAGTAATTAAGAATCGATATGATATAGTTGCTAGTAAAGTAATTAAGGATCGATATGATATAGTCGCTAGTAAAGTAATTAAGAATCGATATGATATAGTCACTAGTAAAGTAATTAAGAATCGACATGGTATAGTCACTAGTAAAGTAATTAAGAATCGATATGATATAGTCACTAGTAAAGTAATTAAGATAAAAGGAAAAGACTAACCATGACTTTTTTTTTTTTATGCCATCACTTGTTTTTGTTGATATTTTTTTTCTAACTTATAATCAGAATCTCTACAATGTTTTTTTTTCTTCAATTTCAGATATTATAGAACATTACAAAAGTCCTCCTTTTCATAATGCCTCCACCTTTGGATCCAAGCAGCATTTTCCATTCTGAAAGCTGACCTTCTAGCTAGTGACTTTCTGCTAAACTAGCACATTTAATTGGGTCAAAAGATGGTTTTAGATGATAGCTGTCTAAAATAAATGAATGAACGAGTAGGTGAATTCAGAAATAAATACCTTGCAAGCAGTGGCGGCTGGTGACTTCAAATCAAAGGGGGGCTGCAGGGGATAGCTGAATGGGTGGGGTCAATAGGAAGAGGTGCGGCCAACTAGAAAGGGGAGGAGCTATGCTCAAAACCACAAAAACTAACTTTAATTAAATATGCTGCCCTGGGTGCCAAACCCTCATTATGAGAGTCCAGTCAAGACAAATGAAGTGTAAAAGAATAAAAATATTTAAATGCATTGGCTGCATGACAGCTTACTTAATATCTAGATGGTAGCAAAAATGTTGTGAGGCATGAAAAAATGAATTACTTTTTAAATACATTACAGGAATGCCAGTCAAAATCAAGTATAAGATAAACAAGGAGCACTCAACTCAAACTACTTCTCCTTGCACTGCAGTTCTAATTATAATTTATATTCAGCTTTATTAAAGCACCTTGCACTGCAGTTCTAATTATAATTTATATTCAGCTTTATTAAAGCACCAAGTAACATGCTGAAAGTAGCAATCTCTGTGATGCCCCCACTTGTAAAAATGTTTCTTATCCAAAACAGACCTGCTGCCTGACAACTATCTACTTGTTTCATGGGGAAAACACGATCAAAGTAAAAATGAAAAGCAAACAAGAAACAAGCTCAAGATACATTGCTTAAATTATTACTGTACAGGTTATGGACCACACATGAATGGCATTCTGTTTAGATTACTGGTAAAGCCCTCAGAGATCACTAGAAGTCTCCAACAAGTGTAATGAGCTTCTTAAAATAATGTAATCCTGTCCTTTACTACAAATACTGTCATATGCATTTCAATATCCAATGTTTATACATTATCTAGTTAAGTATTCTCTGCATGGCAACAACAGAAAGGCTTCAATGTTGGCAATTCTTTAACAGTATGCTTATTAAAGCTTACTTGCATGTTATGATCTCAGACAAACTTAATTGATGGTCATTAAAGCATTGCTACTTAAAACACAGAGCAACAGGCACTTTGAGTAATAAGCATAAATCAACAGTACAAAAATATGACAGAAACCAGACCATTCTGCAAAATCGAACAGATGAAAAGCCACTGTAGTACTTGTGTCTACCTTGTATGGGGGGATACGCTGCACATTTACACTGCATAACTGATCCTTGCTTTGCTTGGACACATCTAGACTCACTACATGGGGGAGTGGGGTGCAACAAGTATGTCACAATTTGAAATGTCTCTGGCTGACGGTGATTGGCCCTAACACATTTGTCATACCTCTCACCCTCAGGGCAAGAAGTCTGGGCAAAGCCATACATAGAAGTGGGACAAAGGCCCAAAAATAAGGACAATTTTTAAATATTGTTCTTATAAACTTAGAAAAATAATAGAATAGGTCTTGCATTAGTATGAATTTTTTGAAGGATATGAAATCTGAAACTCAAATGCCTGTCATTATTTTCTAACTTCAGTCTTTAATGATTTAAAACTAATTTGCCAAAAAAAACACAATTTTATGAAAGATGAACCAAAAATGTGATGCAACAATATAAAATAGCCACACAATACAGCTGGGAACCTGTCAAAGAAGGCACACTTTAATATTAGTACAATAGTAATGCTAACTTGAGCAGCTGACAAAATAAAAGAGTCTACATGCATTTCTGAAATAAAAGTAATCTATAACTCTGATTATTACAGTTATTTCTTAATTATAAACCCTCCATGTTTTCTTCCAAAATTGTTATTTTGCAGAGGGATTATTAGGGGAAGAGCAACATTTTGAGCCAAATTCAGGGACAGTTGAGAGGTTTGGCTATGCCTAATTCTATAAAGCAATTCGCATGTACCTCTCAACCTGCTAATGTAATAAATCTGGACAAGGCCAAATATATTGGGGGAACATATAAACAGTACTAAAAATTGTTCTTGTATAAACTGGGACAGTTGATAGAACAGGTCTTACTTTAGCATGCATTTTTCTGTAGGTTATGAAGTCTGAAACTAGTGTGTCATTATTTAGTGACTTAATTCCTAAATAATTTGCCAGAAAACAACAAATTTTTTGAGGAACAAACCAAAAATAAGAAGCAAAAAACCTATTCATTCTTTGAAAATCTGGACAGTTGGGAGGTATAGTTCAGCAGGGGCTGTCTAAGTTTGCCGCCCTACCCCCTCACAAAACCATGGTCGAATGGAGCCTCCCCCTGCAGCCATTCCAATGATTCATTACTTTGCTATTTCACTCCATTTACCATAAACACTAATGTGCATACTGATTTACTTCTATGATGATTTGAACTTCATTTGAAAGTTTTATTTTGCATTTTACAGCACAAACACTAAGACATCTGCTAAACAAACTTGGCATTAAAACTTCTCTGCCCTTGAAACTCTCATTGAAACAACATTAAAACCCACATTCAAAGAAAATACATTTTACCTGTGACAGATAAAAATTAATTTTGGGCTGTTTTCAAATCATAGGCCCCTTGCATATGAAACATACATGTGCTCTTTGATACACCTTCCTATTGCTTTGAACATTTTTCCAGTAAACAATGAAACAAAACTGCCCAATTCAGAACATTTCCATCATAAAAGTCTACTCAAACTTCTACAGTCCACCATTATCAGTAAATATGCACAATTCTACAGTCCACCATTATCAGTAAATATGCACAATCTCTGAAGTAGTAAAAAAGTAATCTAAATAATTCCACGTTAAATAAATCTGTAATGAAGAGGTTGCTGCTAGCAGTCACCTTTATATTTCATGGTTTCATCGAACAATAAAGTGTCTGATACCCCTGAGGAATAAATTGCCTAAATTACATTAAAAATAAGCTAGTAATATTGCAATAGGAAATGGATGGCAAACTGATAACAGGCTCATAATTAGTATCTTAACTTTCAGTACGGCAGCATTCACCCCTTATGGAAGTAGAACCAACAACCTTCTGCATCAAAAGCAAGTACACAGCCTGTTGTGCTATTAGCACTAAACTTCTCTTCCCCTGCAGCTCTCAGCTCCTTGTAAAATCTACTCAATACTCAACTGCATCTCAACTTCGCAGCACAAGACGTCTGGAAAAAGCCAAATTTATTGGGGTGGGTCAAATATTGCTTGTATAATCTTGGAAAGCTGCTAGAATAAAATGCTGTGTTACCACCATACATTTTACTGCCAAAGTCCCTGTGCAAAAAAGAGTCAGAACAACATACCACTATGCCAAATCACCTGCTTTGTAAAAGAAAAATGCTGTTTTACAACCGTACATTTTACAGATAAGGACCCTGTGCAAAGCAGTCAAGAGCAACATACCACTACGTCAAATCAGCTGTTTTGTGAACGAGAGGAAGACTGAAACTTAAATGGCTATCATTTAATGAATTCAATTCTCACCATAGCTGTCAACCTCTTAGCACAAAACACCTGGACAAACCCAGTAATGAGGGAATACAGCCCTCAAACATATTCAGTGAATTCAGTTCTTGCCATAGCGGTCAACCTTAGCACAAAAAACCTGGACAAAGCCACTAACAGGGTATTACAGTCCCAAAAATAAGGAAAAATTTCAAATAGTCATCTTATAAACTTAAAAAATTGCTATAATAAAAGGTTGTGTTACTATATATTATTGCTAGAATAAAAAGTTGTTTTACCATGTATTTTCTGAAGACTATGAAGTCTGAAATTCAAATGCCTGTAAATTTTACTTCTGATGGAACAAAAACAATTTTCAGCAGAGGCCTAGGGAGAAATACTGTAGACATGTCTTTGTAAAATGGCAGGACACCAGAGCAAATCCACACAAACACAGATATAAGATGCAGACTCCACAGAGAAGGCACCCCAGCCAAGAATCAAACCACAAATCCTGTAGCTATGAGGCAACAATACTGCCACTGCACCATCAAATATGTAAGAAATTAAACATTCAGAAACCTGAAGTCTGAAATTCGAATGCCTGTCAATTTTATTTAACATTTGTTAATCAGGACAGTCTGACTTGGAACAAAAAAACAATTTTCAGCAGAGGCCCAGGAAGAAATAATGCAGACATGTTTTTGTAACATGGGAGGACACAAAAGCAAACCCACACAAACACAGGGAGAAGATAACAGACCCCACAAAGAAGGAACCCCAGCCAAGAATCAAACCTGAGAAGCTGCAGCTGTGAGGCAACAATGCTACTACTACACCATCAAATATCAAGCATTGCAACATTTACAAACCACAGATATTATGAGGAACAGATCAGATCAAATATGAGGCAAAAATCTGCAATTTTTTTACAAATGGTGGTGGGTAGGGAACTCAAGTCTTTAACACCTGCATACAGGGTACAGGGTTCAAGCCTGAGGTATTCCCTACCACACCACCATGAGCACCTGGGGCATTTACACACACACACCTATTCAAACAGTAAAAGCTAGCATACATCCCCATCTATTCAAACAGTAAAAACTAGCATACATCCCCATCTATAAATTCAAACAGTAAAAACTAGCATACATCCCCATCTATTCAAACAGTAAACATCCCCATCTATTCAAACAGTAAAAACTAGCATACATCCCCATCTATTCAAACAGTAAACATCCCCATCTATTCAAACAGTAAAAACTAGCATACATCCCCATCTATTCAAACAGTAAAAACTAGCATACATCCCCATCTATCTATTCAAACAGTAAAAACTAGCATACATCCCCATCTATTCAAACAGTAAGCATCCCCATCTATTCAAACAGTAAAAACTAGCATACATCCCCATCTATTCAAACAGTAAAAACTAGCATACATCCCCATCTATTCAAACAGTAAAAACTAGCATACATCCCCATCTATTCAAACAGTAAAAACTAGCATACATCCCCATCTATTCAAACAGTAAAAGCTAGTATACATCCCCATCTATTCAAACAGTAAAAACTAGCATACATCCCCATCTATTCAAACAGTAAAAACTAGCATACATCCCCATCTATTCAAACAGTAAAAACTAGCATACATCCCCATCTATTCAAACAGTAAAAACTAGCATACATTCATATAGTAAAAAGCACCATACTTTCAAACACACTTACCTGTCCTGGCTGTCCATTCTCCATAATATCCCAAACACCCACGCAATACTCCAAGACCCGCAAGATTCCCGAGATCCAAACCCCTTCCCGACAAGACTACTGCAGCAATTCCTGACTGCAACACCAGCAGTCCGGCCCCGACGCGTTTTCCCAGTGAGTCTGTGCACTTTAAAAGTGCACAGACGTCTCCTCTGTTCTCCTATTTGGACTGCCGGACTGCCTGGAGCATGCGCATAGACTCGCAGTAGTCTGGACTACTGCGCATGCGAAAAGTCCGCAAATTTTTAAAAACTTTTTTTTTTCTTTTTTTTTTAATTTGTTTTTAATTCTTTTTGTTGAGGGGGCTGCAGTCCGACAGTCCAATAGCACGGGCCGCCCCTGCTTGCAAGCATTTACTAAGGCTACATTTAACAGCTGTCTCTTGAAATGTTGACATTTCCAATGCTGAGTCCTGATATGTTGAGAAAAAGACCGCCAATACAGAAGCAGAGTGAATATCGTGTATTGCTTTTCTCCTTTAAACTATTTTTTTTTGCAGGAGGACAAGCCCCCTGCACCCCACTGGGGGGAGACTCACATATCAGAAACTTGTATATACTAACTCCAAGACTGACATTCGCTGGAAAAAAGGGAATATTCAGAGAAAGGGAAGTCTCAGACCTAGCATATGTAAGTTTGGATTTTCGGTCATTCAAACTGCACATTCCATGACTTGGCATTGTGAATCTAGGTAGTTCAAACAGTTACAACATTTAACATGTTTTCCTGTGTTACTATTTTACTGAGTTACTGCTGTCTCATTACAAAACCTTATATTGTCTTCAGATGCAGTATTAGATTTTATAACTGAAAGTCTCATGAAGAATAAGAATGTCTGTCTAATCACCTATCTATCTCATTAGGTGTCCCGCAAGGCTCCATATAGGCCCTGTCTTGTTTTCCATTTACATCAATGATCTCCACTCAGCCATTCCACTCTTCACATGTATTCAATACGCAGATGATTCTGCTATTGTCTGCTCAGCCTCCTCTCTAGATGAACTACAATCCCAAACACAAAAAGCTTTCAATACAGTAGAAAACTGGTTCTCCAACCGCTGCCTCTTACTAAACACTAAAAAAACTAAACTTTTACTCTTCACACCTACCCAAAAGACTACCCCTTTACACTTCACCCTCACATCTAATAATGGCACCCTTATTTCCCCTGATCTGACCATTAAACTCTTAGGAGTCACAATTGACAATAACCTCAACTTTGACCCACACATAAATACCACAGTAAAAGTAGTCAACAGAAAATTAGGATCCCTCTATAGAATAAAACCATATCTATCACCATTAGCTAAATCCACTATAGCTAGAACTCATTTACTCTCAACCCTTCTTTATGCATCTCCCATCTACACTAACCTCTCCAAAAAGAACCTCAACAAACTAGCTATATCCTATAATAACATTGCCAGATTTGCTACTAGCTCCCCTTATAGAACTCATCACTGTCTTAATCTAAAATAACTAGGCTGGCTTGAACTTTCAAATCTGATACAATTTCATCAACTCCCAATAACTCACAAGGCCCTTAATCAGCCCAACAATACTCCCATACTCTCTAGCTTTATTACACCATGTAGTAATCTCAAAAATTTACAATCCTCAAACAAAATCCTTATGAATATAACTAAATCTAAAAACTTAGCAGGTGATTACTTGTTCTCCAACTCTGTTGGAAAAGTATGGAATCAATTACCACCTGATCTTACATCCCAGACCTCTCTCCCACTTTTTAAAAGACATCTAAAACATTACTTCAATAACCACTGGTTATGCTCCTGTTGTAACCCTGACTAACATTTTCTTGTCTCTGATCTTCTACCTTCTCTAAATACTAAACTTCTTAAAATACCTTAATATCCTTTTCTCTCATATAAATTATATAAGTGTACTATCAAACTAAGACCTACTAAGATTTGTTCAAAAAAAAATGTTATTCTTCTATATTTTTGATATAGAATTTATAACATAACTCTCTGTTATAATTATAGCTGTTTAAAACTGTTTTTGATGTCATCATTATTGCTGCATAGGACTGTCTCTATGCTTTTTGTTACATTGTACGTTATTTCCTGGAGCTTTTCTCCCCGGGTCTCTACTGAAAATGGGCATATATCCAGTTAGACTAGCCCGGTCAACAAATGTAAGATAAATAAATAAATAAATAATGCTATGCACACCAAGAAATTGTGAAGCCTTAACAATACATCTTGGACACACACACACACACACACACACACACACACACACACACACACACACACACACACACACACACCCACGTTAAATAACTTCATTGAGGAGACACGGATAGATACAAGCCCTGAAGTATATATATTTATTTAAAATTATATCATATGAAAATAGTTTGGGATGGGAAATATATGCTGTCCCCCAACACATACACAGACAGACATATAAAGACAGTATAATATCAAATTACAGTTTGACACCAACTCTCCTTAATATAGTTTTAGCAATGTCTTCAAGACCATTTTTATTAGCAATGTGTGCTTTCTAGATTCAGGTCTGGCACTATTACCGTGCACTCTGTCAACTGTGCATGGTGCTACTGCATGTATGGAATAACAGAGTAGTTTACAGAATGTACCATTCATCTTCAGTACAGAAGTCATTCCCAGATGTAAACCGAATGAAAAATGTAGCTCTATAGAAAGACTTAAAATTCCGTGGATAATTATGAGAAAAGATTATTTAAATACTTTACGTTGGAGACAGTTTTCTGCCTCACAAAATGGGATTTAGAGATATGTACAATGTAAGGAAAATAAGAGTAATTCAAGCAAAGACGGGGAAGGAAAAAGTATTTAATTAGAACAAGCAAACCCAACCTGGGAGCATAACAAAGTTATAGGCTCACAAAAGGCATGAATATGTTTGTGGATTTTGACACAGATAAAGCCGATACAACTGCATAAAGCCATTAAGTCCGAGTGACACACTAAACCAGAAAACACTGTATGTGTGTGTGCGCTTGTGGGGGGTGCAGTGTCTTCATTCCTTACATACCTCTGAACTTAATATATCATCACTGAAGAAGTAACATCTGGGGGGTAAATTCTGTTCCAGATTAGTGGGTGATGTCCGTCAAATCCCAAATTATCTTTTTTGCACAAAGGTCAGAATGTATAAAAGCAGTCAGCAGAGTGTAGTACTTCCTGTGCAACGACGTAAGTGCTAATTGCATTTTCTGATACTGTTAGGTGGTCATACCTGCTAGCGTTTAGCCCATTCTGCTTCACTATGTACTGCATCACAAATGGGAGAATAAGTTTGTAAACGTTTTCAACAGAATAATCATATTATTATACAAACTATAAGGGAAGTAAGCCTGAAGAGAACGTGTGCCTAGCAAAAATATAACACTCAAGATGATCCTACTGCTTCTGGGAGTGCAAGACATCAGGCCAGGCATGAACTTTAAGGTATCCACCAAATCATTAAGCCTAGCCTTGAAAGAGGCAGAGGTTTCACTCTGCCTACCATGTCCAGGCATTTTGTTCCAGAGATGGGACAACCATTCAGTCACAAATCTCTCTTTCTAGCACATTTTGTTTATGTGGTGATGCAGGTTAAGTTTCTTGTGTCACTTGTTTGTGAAGCAATTATTTCGGTAAAGAAATAAGAGGTCCACTAAGGTGAGACCTTTGATGTTTTGAAATGTATGACATAGATGCACAAATCTATAACACAGAGTACTGGGACAGAGTCTGACTTGATAGTTAATATTTTTTATGTAAGCAGTCATTTTTGTCATAACCTCTGGGGCCTTTAGCTCTCTGATATGTCTGGCTGAGTGTCTGACACTAAATCAATGGAAAAAGATGTGACTGCAAATCTATCAAATACATACCAAACAGTACACTAATATGAAGCAAGCAAATCCAGTGGAACAACACTGAATCAAACCCATCTCCATAGTGTTAAGGTTAGGGTAGTTTTCTTTTTTTTAGCATAATGTTTAGGGTTGGAGTTTTAGTTAGGGTAGGGTTGTGGTCTCAGTTAGCATACACAAGTAAGAGTAGAGCAGGTGGGCTAGTTCCATCAGATTGTAATCTGTCCATTGATGGACACCCTAAGTACATGCTGAAGGAGGAATTTACTCAATAATTATCTGAATTAGGGCATACTACAGAGAGACAGTTAATATCTTTTGACCTAGATGACATACCTTTGGATATCAGCTGTACTACACAGAATAATTTCTTAACCAATGTTACAGCATTGTTAAGAAAAGTGAAGTAATTTTCTTCCCAGGTATGACATCTCTGATACCCATGTTAGCGTGAAGTCAGGTATTGCCTATTCTGTAAATTGTGAATGAAAGGTGTTTCCCAAGGGCAGCAATGCTGCAATTTTTACTTTTTCTCATTTAGTTAGACCCCTTTCTCAGTACACCATTGGCTTGTGAAAACTAGTTCTTGTTGAAGCACATCTTTATAAGCAAGGGAAATGAATGATAATACACATCTTACAGTCATCAATGAATATGGTTAACTATAGTTCAGGGTTTGCAGTTTTGAGATTGCAAAACTGTACATTATATAGGAGGGGTCCAAGTACTGAGCCCTGCTGTATTCCAATGATCATTTTCTTACTTTCCGAAGGGGCACCTGCCATCTTTATTGAATGACTTCTACCTTGAGCCAGTTTGCAGTCCATATTATTGCATAAGAGTTAACCTTTAGTTCTTTTAACTTGTTTACAGTGCTAGTGGAGAAGAGAGTTGAAGGTCTTTGCCTGGTTCAGATGCATGTACAGATGAATATGGTTAACTATAGTTCAGGGTTTGCAGTTTGGAGATTGCAAAAGTATACATTATATAGGAGAGTCCTACCCCATAAGTAAGGGTATTTCATCCAGGAACAAGGAGGTCATAACATCCCTGTACTCCTTCCTTATCAGACCCATTATCAAGTACAATGCCTCCTTCAGAATGTACCCTGGCAAGCACATGCAGCAGCTGGAGAGACCACACAGCTTCCCGACCAGGAAAATCCAGGGTTTCAAACACCTGTCCTATACAGATAGGCCAAAAGCCCTGTCCCTCTACGCAGTCTCATACCGACTGCTCAGAGGTGACCTGTGTTTGGCATGTAAGGCCATCTCAGACACAGCCTTGATGGAGTTGCTGCATATGCGTAAGTCATACTCTACTCATGCAACCCACATGCAAGGCCTCAACCTGGTCTATGACATTAATAGAACTTGTTATCAGGATATTTTTATGTCCCAACGATTCCCCCATCTGTGGAATAGACTCCCTCTCCATGTGAAGCAGAGTACCTCACTAGCCCTCTTTACGAGGAACCTGGACGACTGGATGGGAAACATAAAATACACCCCTGGGATCCCAACTGTGTCCCTGTTGAACAAGAGAAACAGATACTGACTTTGTGGGAACATGGGTGAAATTCTTGGATAGGCTTATAAGGGCCTCTGGGCCAATAGCCTAGTATTGTCCTATGACCCTATGAACCTATGACTGAGTGACCACTGTTTACTGCCCCACTAAGTAGATATGATCTCCCTTAACTAAATCAAACTTTTGTGAATCTAGTTGTATAAGGGCTTCAATATCATAGTTTTTGAAGACAGATGTGATACATTGCATGCTTTATAAATCTGGATAGTTAGTCCAGTGGTCCTGTGATTCCCAGGGTCTGTGGCCACAGTCTATGACATGGCTGCCCTTATGCAGGGCCATTGGCACAACAGTTTTCCAAAGGTCAGGTATGTACTCTGTGACTAGCTTAAACAAGTGTAGACGGGGTATGAGGGTGTGTTTGGGGCTGTTTATTAGGCATCAAGGTAAATTGTTTGGGCCCATAGAAGTGTGTACTCAGTTTTAGAGAATACCGCTGCAGCATGTTCTGTAGAAGGCAAGTGGGACTCAAGGATTTTTGGAACTGCAATGGCTATTTCTGGAGTAAAGTCTGCAAGAATATTAGCTGTGTATTTAGGATCAGAATTCTTAATGCCATTAATTCCTCACATTGCAAAGTGTTATTTCTCATTTTCTTAATGTAACTAAAGAAGCATTTGTAGTTGTCTTTAGCCTCAGATGCTAGCTTCACTTCCTGTTTGGCTTTTTGTCTTTCTAGTAGCCGTTTTCAGTTCCTTGCTGAACTTTTTGGTAGTCATTAATGTGGGTAGATTTATGAAGAGACTTTATTTTTTTTCTTTTATTGCAAAGCTTGTTTATTTTTAAATTTCACACTAAATTCAGTTCTAGAAAGTCGGACTTCAGGATCTATGTACTCCTCATGTGGGAGTAGAGTTCAGATCAAAAAGTAGCAGCTGACGCTTTGGGGTAGTGGTGACATTGTAAGTAGTCTCAGGGAGGTTATCATAAAATTTAAGTAAGTCTGTAATAGTTAAAATCCTTGAATTCAGAACAGTTTACTGTTGTGGAGTTAGTGGCTTTGGAGGAGAAGGTTACTAATTTATGATCTTATGTAACCAGGAATGGTCATACAAAAGGCCTAGTACACTTGGGGTGAGTGCTGGTGCAGGCCATGTCTAGAATGATTCAGCCCCTTTATGGGCTGGTTTTCTATTTGTTCTAGGGAGTAATCAAAGATCAAAGGTCAAAGAATCTTCATATATACTCAACAACAGAGGTGTAAGCACACCAGTTAATTGAAGGATAAATGTAATGTAATTCCCCAGTGTAAAGGTATTTTTTGTTAGGGGTAAATCAGTAAATACATTTAGGAACCTAACATGTCCTACTGGCAACATGGATGATGTGGTATAGCAGCTATAACTTGATAATTATTCTAATTTAGGTTAATCTGGAGTTTGGTAACTTGAGTGTTTGGGTCACAGAAGATTTGCCTAGAGATGATATTCTTTCTCTCTGTCTCTGACAAATACGTAGATGCCGCCACATTGTCCTTCCGACTTTAAGGCGTGGTAAGGGTTGAAACCAGGTATGGAGGGGTCCTGTCTTTGCACTGAAATCAAGTCTCAGTTACAATACATACATATGTATGTTCTAGATACAGGAGAGCCTTAAGATCAAGCAGTTGGCCATTGAGACTTTTGGCACTGAGGAGAGCAGCCTTGGTTTAGCCAGGATTAAAATTTGTAGTATCACTATTCATTATGTCAGAATGGCTAGTAGCTGGACTTGGCTTAAAAAAGTCACTATGGAGGCAGCAAAGACATTGGTCAGTAAGCAGAAGCCATGGAAGTAGAGGGTTAGGCCATCTCTGGTAAAGCAAGTTAGCTTGCCTTCCATCTCTTTCTAGGCTACCACATACTGGGCATTCCTATAATGGCACCAATTAGCTTCACCAATTATTGAATTTATTTACTTTGTGTTTATATTTAGGCATTATTATGGGCAAATGTGGGAATCTACTCAGGACAGAGTTTTGCCTGCATCCAACACATGCTTTTTGGGATCTAACATGTTGCTCTATAGATCCATCAGGGATGAGTGCTGCAAGTCATTCACAGCCACATAGACAGCCACTAAGTCATATTTATATTTGCCTGGAGTGAGGGAGTAAAGAACCCATGTGATATCATGGACCCTGGTGACAGAGAGACAAGAACTGTTGCCCTGTCTTTCTCTAATCTCATAAACATAGTGTCAGTGTGCTTGACATCGGAGACACCAATTATTATTACATTACTAGTTGTAATCCCTGACTTTGTGGTAGTGGAAGGCTTAAGGCCCACAGGCTGGTGACACGTTTTTGGAGTGAGAGGATGGTGATGTTGTCGTGGAGTGTTTATGATCAGACTTAAATCCATCTGTCTCTAGGAAGTTTGGGAAATGGTTTTTGACAACCTCAGCATATTCTGGTTTGGTGGGTACATTTGTGTCTGATTGGTGCCATGTGGTGCTCACAGAGCTTTGTTTTAAGTGAGAGATTTTCTACAATGTGGATATCAACATCTGTTGCAGATTGTATTGTGAGTGTCAAGTATTAGTTCATTGTCCATGTGCAGACACCTAGTGCTAAGAGGCTGGCCATGTCATGAGTAAATTACTTTATAGTCAAGTCTTAGATATGGCTGGAGAAGAGATATAATGCTCCAGTTACAAATAATCAGTATACTTCTCTGAGCTGTGCTAACAATCGTACTACTGCAGTGGTGTGTTTCATGGAATCCTGCTTTATGGACTCCCACTACATGCATCATGCTCCTTTCTGTAATGTGGGAGGTAGCGTGATTTAAATCATGTTTAGATTAAAATCTAAACAAGTCGTGTTTAGAAATATTACATTTATAAGACAATTCAGGAATATACCATATTATGGTTTCAATGATAATCTATTAACTTACACTACAGAAAAAAACATGTCAAATAAATACATTTCAGTTTGCATGTACTGTTATCTCTCTATTTGCTGCATTATTATGTTGTACCACAAATACGTCTAATTGCATTTCTTTTCACAGGGAATCCCTGGGATCTGAGATGTTTTGTCACACGACCACGATTGGATTTAACATGTATATGGAAAAAAGAATCTACTCTCCCCACAATGAATTATACATTAACTGCTGCATGGTAAGACAGAATATTTGATCTTGTTTCTTCCTTTCATTTATAGAGGGACTATTTTCTGACAGTCATTTCTATTGAAAAATAAAGCATATAAGTCACATTTAAAATGATTCCTCTCCTAAGCTTTTAATTTCAGAGGGCATTGCCTTTGTTTACTTTGGGGCAACACATACACTAATTAAGTTAAAGTTCTTTTCCATTTCTAAAATAATGATTTATCTTTTTCACTGTAAATTAAATAATGAACTTAAGTTAATACTTGCAAGCATATTTTGATGAAATACAGTGTACTGTCCTTTTAATTGTAGCCAGGGTAGCTCTTCTCTAATTTACTCCGAATATATTGCCATGTAAAAGAAGTCAAACAACTAGAGTAGCTGAAGTGGATATGTCAGAAGAGAAAGACTTGAATATTTTATTTTATTCATTATTAATTTGTAAACCATTTCAGAGCTTCATCTAGCTCATCTCATACCCAATGTAAGTTCCCTGTTCTGGCACACCTTGCTCCTGGCTGGGGCAGCTACATCCTTTGCCCTGCCCCACTTCTGAACCAGGTAAAACTGACTAGAAACAAATGCATACCTATTAGCCTGTAGACATTGAAAATAGGTAGAAAGGTTCTTGAAAAGTAGGTACAGTCAGAAAAAAGGGGCATTTAATTAGCATAAAATGTGATTACCATATTGCACATAACTCCTACCACTTCCAATAGGATTAGGATACTACTCAGAAAAGCAAGTTAAAAAACTGAGAGTGACAAAAGTGACTCAGAATATACATGTATTTTCTATCTTTGGCAAAGGATTAAGCAAACAGATTGCCATTAAATGTTTTTAATTGTTAAACAAGGTTGTTTCTGTATGGGTAATCTTTTGCTGAACTCCTCTAAAGGCTTTGCCAAGGCCCAGAGTGTTTAATAAAATTTTATAGTCTGGATCTCTTGCTTTCTTGTCAATTATTTTTTGTAGTTTTCTTGTTTCTGGCATTCCACACTAGCTGCCTTTTTCTTTTTTTAATTTACATGTTGTAAATACTACTGATTGTGTTACCATGTTCATAGAGGTCTTTATTATAACATCGAAGTCTTAAAACTTCGAATGTTATAAAATCGAACCATTTAAATCGAAAGACTATAACATCAAACACTCAGAATAGCAATTTTTTTCCCAGGGAAAAAATTTGCTGTTCCGACAAACATACACACAACACAAGCACAAATAATCCACACACATACACTTCACAAAACGCTACACTAAACCATACATACACTACTAGCTATCCACTTCCCTTAACCCAACCCTAACCCTAAGGTCTGTAAATACCGCACACTCACCTTACCCGCTCCCTAACCCTAAAGTCCCTATCGCACACACCTTACCCGCTCCCTAACCCTAAAGTCCCTATCGCACACTTACCTTACCCGCTCCCTAACCCTAAAGTCCCTATCGCACACTCACCTTACCCCCTCCCTAACCCTAAAGTCTCTATCGCTCCCTAACTCTAAGGTCCCTATTGCACACTCACCTTACCCGCTCCCTAAACCTAAGGTCCCTGTCGCACACTTACCTTACCCGCTCCCTAACCCTAAGGTCCTTAACTGTCACACACTCACCTTAACCCGATCTGTTCACACACTTACTTTAACCCAGTCCGTAACCTTCGCTCCACAGTCGAGGAAATAGCAAAGCTGCAGAAACGGCCCACTGAAAACTTTCCCTATGAAAGTATTCGATATTCTGCAGCTTCGCTATTTTCAGCATTCGGTGCATAGGGTTCAACATTTTAACATTTGAAGTTTTAAGAATTCGATGTTATAATATAGACCCATTCATAGGATCATAGCAGATTGCTAGTCTGTTGACCCAGAGGTCCTTTTAAGCCTAGCCATTTAGATCCAATGTAATACAGGAGAAGTGCTAGTCAATACCCAAAACTGGATTTAATGATGACTGCCCAAGCCCAGCAGGGTTGTGGGTGCTAACCCCATTAAGAATTTACAGTGCCATATCCACTCGTTCAGGTTCTTCTTGAACAGTGTCAAAGAGGTGCTCTGTTTATAGGATCATATTAGTACAGGCTAGCTGTCCTTGTGGACTATTTAAGGCTAATCAGCTTTCCTTAGGGAGAATTAAACCATGTGTCTTTTGTCTGTGAGGTAAACACCTTAACCATTAAACCAACGTTGATCAAAGTTGCCTTTTGTCGGACAAGAGTTAAATACTGAGACCCCAGTACATGTGTTTAGGGGAAGAGACACCACCTTCTACACCACAAAAGTCTGACCTTGAGTAAGCTCCAGAGTTATCTAACATTCAGGCAAGCCAGTTAAATTTTGAAGACACTCTGAGAAGATTACACTTTTATGTTTGTATATATCAATCAGTCTATCTGTCTGTCTATTATCCTTTGTTTGCAGGAAAGTCCAACTGGGCTAAGCCCCTTTTCAGCAGATTCCCTAGGAGAAAAGCTCCACCCTATCTACAATTGAATGAGCTAACAGTAAAGCTATCTAATATATAATTTACATCATGTTAAACTCAGACAAGTTTGTATAACAGACCCATAACCGGCAGATTACTATAGTAAAACTGTGAGAATTTAGTGATATTTGATTTGACTTTATAAGGTGGGCAATTAGTTACAGTGTTTGTAAAAGGACAGTACTCTTATATTGACAGGTGTGATTTCATTCGGATTTTAAATTACAGATAGGATAATAATTAGAATACGACTCACTTTTTTCAGTTCAGGGTTCCTAGCTTGCAGTGGGACTGTGGTAGAAGACAATCTGAATACAAAACGAGTCCATTACAAGAACAGAGACACACACACACACACACACACACACACACACACACACACACACACACACACACACACACACACACACACACACACACAAACACACACACACACCCAAACACACACACCTAGGGCAGTTTGGAATACAGTCAGGTTACCTACTTATGTGTCCCTTGGATGTTTGAGGAAACTGGAGTCTCCAGCATTATTGTACCCAGACACAAGATGGATGTGTAGATTGTGTAGAAAAGGTACTCCAGTCAAGAACTGAACTTGAGAATCGAATACTGTTAGGTAGCAATGACATATGCAGTCATCTTCAATAAAGCATCAAACCTTTGTCCATCGTAGCCAACTAAACTTAGATGAAACTGAAGATGTTCTTCATGTTTCACTGTTGCAGTCATCACACTTGGGTTATCCTGCCAGGGGTACCCCACAGTCAGCCTGAATACCAGAGGCTTAGTATTTCTGCGTCAGTTGCTGTTGCTCCAGGACTGATGTCAGGTTGTCAGTGGTATATAAACAGGCAGCCGACACCATTACATCAGTCTTTTTTGCTGAGGAGCCAGATGCAGAAGCAGTTTGCATGAGTGCTGGTTGGCCGCTACCTGAGTTTCCTTTCCAAACTGAAGTTGAAGTCTTCTAAAGCTAAGTACCCCATTGGGGATCCTTTTTTCTTGCTCTAACCGATGTCAGAAAATTTTAACAATTGTTTCACCTGTAGAAAGCAAATACCACACCGAGACTTCCATTCTTACTGTGTCACCTGTTTAGGCCCAGACCACGACGTCCCCCACTGTCACTTTTGTGCTTTGTTCAACACCAGAACTCTACATCGTCGGGCCTTTATTGTAGCTAGATCTTTTCGGTCGCAGTCCTCAAATTCTGATATGGCTTCAGTAAGCCTTCCGACTACCGATCTTCTGAAAAAATGTAAGGATAAAGACAGAGACAGACCGTACAGGTCCAAAACTGCGAATGACACTTCAGTTAAGCTAGTGGTCAATTCTCCCGTCCTCAGTGAGGCACTTTCACAGCCCCTGAAGCCCGCTTCTGTGGATTCGTAGGCCGCTACTGAGACTCTTTCGGAGTCCAGTATGCCATGAGACTCTTCTTCGACTAAGGATCCTGTGGATGTCTCTACCATGGATGGGTCCGGAGTCACTTAGCAGGCACTGGCTGCCAAGGAAGTACTTCACACTACCGATGCTTGACACAGACTGACGACTTCTTTTGCATTTTCAGTTCTTTTGAAAACTACCGAGTTTTTAAGGCCCAAGGTACTAACCATGCCCAAAAAAATGACAACTCAAGCTCAGCTACCTGCTTCCTTGCCTCAGTCTCAAATGCTTAAAATGGTGGAAGACCTTATAATGCTTATTAGGGGAGGCCAGGCTACCCCTTCCAAAAGAAAAAGAGAGTTGTCTCCAGTAGTTTTATCTGAACAGAAGTCCGATGACTCTAATGCATCTGAATATGAAGATATGCAGCCTCTTTCTGCTTATGAGGATTCTGATGCAGAGGAATCAATCCCTTCAGCCTCTCCACCTGAGGACTTTTCCTTTCGGGAAACCCTACATACTTTAAGGGATCATTTCCAATGGGAATGTCAGAACTATCCTCAGTCAAAAAAGAGACTCAGGGAGTTCTTTGATCTACCACAGCACAGACCTCTGGCCATTCCTTCTGTCCTGGATGTTGTGGATGATGTTTTTATGGAATCCAGTCTGACTCCAGACACCCTCCCACCTGCTCCCAGGAAACCTGACAGGTATTATAGAGTCCCTGACTCTCACAAATTTCTTTTTAAAAATCCTACTGCTGACCCTGAGGTCATATCTCAAGGAACTAAAGGAATCAAAGCAACTTCAGCTAAGAATCCCACCCCTGCAGAATGGGATTCCCGAGCATTAGACAGATGGGGTAAAAAAGTATACACTTCTGCTACTCTTGCTATTAGAGCATTAAATTGTTAGTTCCACATGCTAAAATATCAGCAGCATACCATGGAACTCCTCAAATAAAAATATCTTCTTTTCTAGCTTGCAGAAAATAAAGAGTTACAAGAGTTAATGCATTCTGTAAGTCAAGTAACTAAGGACACCCTATAATGTGGTTTAGATGCCCTAGAAGCATCTTGCAGGGAAGCAGTCACTGGTTATGTCTTTAGAAGGCATGCTTGGCTTAAGGAACAGACCTAGCCAGACCATGTCAAATCCAAATTATTGGACGCACCCTTGAACAAAGACAGCTTATTTGGCACCAAGGCAGAGGAGGTCTTAAAAAAGATGGAAGAAAAAGCTGAATCTATGCAGACAGTTAAAGACTTCTTACAGGTACAACCACTAAAGTTCAGTAGGCATTGCCCCTCCAAGTACTGGTCCTTTCCTGCCTCCTCCAGGCCAGCTCAGCCCAGACCCAGGTGAAGCAGACCCTCCCGACAACAGCCTCAAGGAATGCAGAGATCTAAGCAATGGAGTTCCTCCTCTACAAAAACAGGGAGTGCAAGGCCACCCCCATATGGTAAGACCTCACAATGACTTTATACTACCACTCCTTCCCTCTGCCCACCTGTTTGTGCCCCTAGGAGGACAACTCTCCTTCCATGCAAGCAACTGGGCCACCATTACCAACGACCGCTAGGTATTCAACATAGTGTCCCATGGATACAAATTTTATTTCCACACTCTGCCAACCCCAAAAGGGTTCCCAGATCTTCCTCCAAACCAGTGGGCAGAGGCCAAAAATCAAGTCCTTTCCCTGTTCTTCATGAGGGCAATAGAGCATGTTCCTGCAGAACAGATAGGCCAAGTTTTCTATTCCAGACTCTTCCTGGTACCCAGAAAAGAGGTCACATGGCGCCCCATCCTCGATCTATCCATTCTAAACACCTTTCTGGTGATACCAAAATTTAAAATGCTCACCCTCCAGCAGCTTCTACCTATGCTTTCCAGGGATGCTTGGTTAGCCACCCTAGACCTAAAAGAGGCCTACCTACACATCCCAATCAGGGAATCATGCAGGAAATATCTACATTTCAGGGCAGGAGCTATGCACTTTCAGTGCTCTACGCTTCCCATTGGCTTATCTACTGCTGCCAGAGTTTTCACAAAATGTCTGGCTTCCGCCATTGCTTTTTGCAGAAAAAGAAATATTCAAATTTACCCATACTTAGACGACTGCCTGATTCAGGCAGACAATCAGGAACAGCTGCTACAGCATCTGCCCTTTGTAAAGGACCTACTGACCTCCCTGGGGTATACTATCAACGAAAAGAAATCAAAATTAGGCCCCACACAATAAATTGTATTCCTGGGAGCAAGCCTGGACACAGCATCTCAGATGGCATTCCTTACTGCAGAAAAACAAGCCTACCTAACAGACTTCTTCACTCAGCTAGCCACCAGAACCCAGTTAACCGCAAGGAAAATTCTGCAAGCTCTATGGTTCACAGCCTCTTGTATTCTACTCATTCCATATGCTAGACTGCATATGAGGAAACTACAATGGTACCTAAAAAGCCTTTGGTGTCAGCACTCTCAAGACCTGGAAACTCTTATACCAATGATACCTTGTCTAAGGAAAGATTTTCTTCGGTGGGTAGCAGCATGCAACCACAACAAGGGACTTCCCTTCTCACAACCCCATGCCACTCAGACCCTAACCACAGATGCATCAGACTATGCCTGGGGTACTCACCTGGACAGCAGGTACATTCAGGGACAATAGAGCCCAAATCAAGTACATATGCACATCAACCAAAAAGAGATGTTAGTTGTTCTGCATGCTCTGACAACTTTCAGACCCCTACATTCCCCGGGACCTCTACTGATCAAAACAGACAACACCACAGTGATGCGGTATATCAACAAGCAGGGAGGGACTCACTCTTATCCTCTCTGCAGGCTTGCCATGACCCTTTGGCACACAGCCTCAGCCATGCAACTGCACCGGTTAGCACAATTCCTGCCAGGCTGTCTAAACACTCTGGCAGACAACTTAAGCAAAACCCTGCTAGACCCACACGAGTGGCAGCTAGACCACAGAACCTTCATCCTTGTAACCCAGAAGTGGTCCAATCATCAGCTCAGCAAATTCTGCACCAGGGAACCTCACAGCAAAGCCTGGAAAGTGGATGCTCTATCCTTCCAGTGGGTAAACCTCTCAGTCTATGCATTTCCCCCGTTACCACTCATTTCAAGGGTTCTGCTCAAAATAAGGAAGGAAAAATTGAGGGCAAACCTGATTGCCTCAGACTGGCCACACCAGCACTGGTACCCACTGCTGTGCAGCCTGTCACCCCTGCCACCACAGCACCTACCTCAGATCCCGACACTCCTAACCCAGACAAATGGAGAATTCATGCATCCCCAATTGCAAACCCTGAACCTGGCAGCCTGGCTTATTCCCTGAACTCTCCTCAAGCTGCCAGCCTAAGCAAACAAGTTCTAGATGTTATACATGAGGCCAGACACCCCAGCACTAGAAAATTCTATGCTGATAAGTGGAAAAGGTTTTGCACCTGGATCCAGGCTAAGGGAGCCAGAACGGCACAGCCCTCCCTACCTCTCATCATGGATTACCTGGCAGACCTACTACACAGGGGTCTGTCCTTCTCTTCTATTAAAATTCATGCCTCAACCATCTCTGCTCATTTCAGCACAGAGCCTCCTCTTTTCTCACACCCTCTCATCAAACAGTTCCTAAGAGGGGCAAACAACTTAAGGCCATCCAGAAGAGTGCCTACCCCAGCATGGGACTTTAACTTTGGGTTAGAAAAGCTCACCCTGCCCCCCCCCCCTTTGAACCTGCAGCTTCAGCAGAGTTCAAATTTCTCTCTTGGAAGACAGCCTTGCTTCTGGCCATCACTTCACCTAGAAGAGTATCAGAGCTACAAGCACTTATGGCTGTAGATCCCTTCATAATTTTCGATGCTGACAGGGTCTCCCTCAGGACTAACCCAACGTTCATGCCTAAATTGGTGTCCAGTGTGGTTCTCAACCAATCCATTCATTTGCCCACATTTTTTTCCTAACCCACAAAACAAGGGGAAAGGGATTCTGCACACTCTAGATGTGCACAGATAGCTCAGATTCTACCTGGACAGACTAAATTTTTCAGAAAAACTGATCAATTGCTAGTCAGCTTTCCCATTGCAAACCTTCAAACTTCCTTAATTTTTTTTTTATATTCTTCAATTTCTTAGTCACTTGTATCATATTGTTTATGTCCATAAATAACAATTTCCATAGTCTTATCTTAGTTATATCCTTTTGAATAATGTATTTTCAGATTTCTTAAGCTCCTTGCTCAACATCCTATTTCAATCAAATCCCCAAGTATCTCATCTTGTAATAACCTTCACAAAAAGGGGAAGTTCTGTAACAAGTTTTGTGTTGGGCAAATAATATGGCCTTTATTTGTTGTTTCATTCATATCATATTCTGCTACAACAGTAAAATGGTTCAGGACTGGTAACATATAATAGTGCAGATGTTTGAAACACACAGGCTGTGTTAATGTGAAATGTTTGACTATCTTCTGTAAGCCCGCAATGATCCAACTCTTATTTTTCTTGGCAATATATTTCTCTTTTTTTCCCAAAAACATCATAAACATTTTGTAGTCAGGATTCAGGTCTGTATGACTCCGGATCAAGAGGATTTTTCCCCTCCTTTGGTATAAGTGCCATTACTGATTCCTTCAAGTCAAGGATATATCCCCACCTGTAAAAATATTGTTATTTTTATTTCAGTTATTGCTATTTTTATGTTACTGCTATGTCCAATCAGACTTTTATAATTTCCTCTCCCTTCTTTTTCCATACTTGTATTAGAATTCCATTACTTGCATAAACATTCCAGCTTCATTCCGTTTTTCTTCAACCTGTTGTGCTCCTCTTTTTTCTTTCTTTTTTTGCTTCCATAAATCTTTTAATTTTTAAACGCTCAAAATGCCTACTGTGACTTTTTCACCATATCTTATTTGCTTTCATTGTAAGGTACTTCAAGTTTACAATTATATTAATCCTTAGCAAGCTTACTGCTTAGAATCAAATCTAATAACATTTCACTTAAAGTTTGTTCTGCCCAATCATTAAACAGCTTTCCTTTCTTAGAAGAAATGCAGAAAATAACATTATACCATGACAGACCATTTATATTCCAAAACGTGCACGCTGATTGGTCAGCGTGCACGTTGTAAATCGACTTATACTAATGGAAAAAGGTCCGGTCGCCCGGACTTTTTCCATTAGTATAAGTCTTTTTTAAAACACTGTCTCGCTATGTTAAACTCCTTTAACATAGCGAGACAGTGTGTAAAAAGCAACGGAGATCTTGCTTTCTCCATTGCTTTTTTTTTTTAAACCTGTCTCGCTATGTTAAACCCATTTAACATAGCGAAACAGTTTGTAAAAAGCAACGGAGATCTTGCTTTCTCTGTTGCTTTTTTCAAAACTGTTTCGCTATGTTAAATGGGTTTAACATACCAAGACAGCTTTAAAAAAAGCAACGGAGATTCTCCGTTGCTTTTTTAAAGCTGTCTCGCTATGTTAAACCAATTTAACATAGCGAAACAGTAAAAAGCAATGGAGATCTTGCTTTCTCCGTTGCTTTTGCCCACAGCCCTGATGTACTGCATAGGCATACGCATGCGCAGTACATCAGAACTGCCGCAGAATACCAGACAGTCTGCTGTAGAAGGGCAGCAAGGAGGCATTATACAATGCCATTATTTAAGAAAAGTAATTATTTTTTTTCTTAAATAATGTCATTGTATAATAACAATAACCCACTTCTGGGTGTGGGTAATGCTGTATTTACCCATGGTTGGCTTTGTTTGGTCCCTCGGGCTTCGCCCTTGTGACCAAACCACGCCAACCATGGGTAAATCCAGCATTACCCACACCCAGGCATGGGTTATTGCTATAATATTTGTCATAACAAACTTTTGCTTGCTTACTGAACTTAACTTGTATACATGCATGGTCTGATACTGCCACCAGATGTGGTTTTATTGTTTGCCCCATGTTACAGTATCCTTTCAATGTGTAACATCAATCTAATCTAGTCAACAAAACATATTTTGCTGAAAATGTGTATATCCACCTCAATTTTGTTTTATTTTCATTATATGGATAAGCCCAAATACATGCATATGTTTCTCTGTATATCTGGCTGGCAGCCAGTATTATATGATATCTTGGCCTTCCAGAGACGTCTTCTTATAGTGTTTGAATCCCAAGCTACTACCATGCATCCTTGATGAAAAACTATTAACGGCTACTATAATCGTCTTTATATCTTGTGTCAATATATTTGGTGGAATATATACTACAGAGAGTGTAACCCTCACACACTACCAACAACTTCTCACTGCTGTAAATCTTCACTGCCTATCCTTCATTTGTTCCTCAATCTTTATTTAAATAGGATTTTAAATTTATTTTAATAATGCATTTATGTCACGCTCCTTCTTTTAAAGCAAGGAAATCCTCCTTCTCACTTTTCTTTAGAAGACATTCATATTGTTTATGATTCAGGTGGTTCTGTGTTTTTCCTGTTCTCCAGTTTATTAATGTTCCAAACTAATAAGTCAGATTGTACGAAGGCGAAGCTTATATGTTATTTACTTAAATGTACTTTCTTGTCTTTCTCATTATAGTCTGTTTCTACTATTTTTGTCTTACTTCATATGTTTTTATGAAATATTTCTCTGAAATGAACTTGATCTCTTAGTTTCATTAAAGCAGCATGCACTTCCCTCCCTATGCCCCCAAAGTAAATAAATAAAATAAACAACATGTTAATTATATACAGAACTGCAGAATCTTATTGAAGAAAGAAAAACATTTATGATAGTTTATGTTTTCACAAGGTAATGGAGTTAATGTTCTGTAATAACAGCAGTGTAAATATTCTACTAGTGTTTTCTAATCCGACTCAAACTCGATATACTGCTTTATGTTTGAGAACAGCTATTATAAATAACTAAATTTCTTTTTCTTTTTACTTGCCTGCAACTAACAAATTAAATATTTTTGAATCTGTCCCTCTAGGCAAATATTGCTTTGTACACTTTTTAAATTATTTTAATTGTCACTTTAGACTTGTATTCTTTTCTGGTTGTTTAAAACTAGTGTGAATTTCCTTATTTAGCTATGTCTGCAGTTTGATCAGTATAGGTCATCTGTTATCTCAAACTCAGATTGAGAACATTTACCCTTTGTGCTCTTTCGTTTTTAATATCAGTAATAAAAAGTCTAGTCCATGTGTCGAGGCATTTTCTCATAAATAAAAGTATTTATAGTCTTTGCAGTCCTTCCCTTCCATTCGCTCTCGTACTGCTGAAAATGTTAAGTTGTCTGTATGGAACCATAATCAACTTCAGCCAGTTTCTATGCCATTTATGTATGTGTGTGTGAGTGTGTGTGTGTGTGTATATATATATATATATATATATATATATATATATATATATATAATCTATATTACATCAACGAACAATTAAATGTTCAAATCTGTAAAGGTTGACCTTTACAGGTCGAACATTTAAATGTTCGAAAATGTTTAAAAATTAAAAAAAAAAACAAAGTGACAAAAAAAGAAACTAAAGGGTGTAAGCAGGGTGGGCAAGCCCCCTTGCACCCCCCAAACTCCCCCCTACTTAAATATACCAACTCCAAGATCGTGCTACAGTGTAAGGAATGGGAAATTTCCCATTTCCGCACTGTAGGGCACAGATGTGCGATCTCGGAGTTGGTATATTTAAGTAGTGGGGGTGTAGAGGGTGCAGGGGGGCTTTCCCCCTGTTAAAACCCTTTTCTGTTACTTTTTTTTTGTTTAATTTTATTTTATTACATCTTCGAACATTTAAATGTTCGCTCTCTAAAGGTCGACCTTTAGAGATTCGAACATTTAATCTTTCGTTGATGTAATATAGACCCTACATATATATATATATATATTGCCCATCCACCATTTCTGTTTCATCTCATTATAAGCAATTTGCATGCCATGTAAAAGCATCTATTTGCAGAAGCCTTAAGCTATTTGTCTCTATATATCCCAACAGGAAGCAGCTTAGCTTATAAATCTGAGTACATTTCTTTCTCTCTCTCTCCAAGGTGACTGAAGAATTTTCTTCTTCAGCTGCCGTTACCATCTGGCCTTTCTTGCCTTTGCTGCACACTGCTTTTAGTGCTCTTCCGAGTTTTCACAGTTGTTCCCCCCTTTGCTTCACTTTTTCCTCATATTTGTTAACTTTCTGATAGTCGTAGAGACTTCTGTTACTGATTTCTGTTAACAATTTATAGTACTTTGCAGGCTTTTGTCACTCGCTTGGAAGCAAAGCCAGTATTTATTTGTCCCTAAAATAGATTTTTCAAGCATTTTAAGTGTACAGATAAAAAAAAATACTGATGAGATTTGTGAATTTACACTTGGGGATTCATAGCTGTTTTTAAGCACATTCTATGTATGGTTTAAAAAATAAAGTTATGTACTTACCATAACTATGCATCTTTGTTGTCAGCATATGGGTTTGCAGCCTGCCACATTCTAATGGCTCTTATGCTAAATGGCTGTCACAACCAGTATGGTATTAGATCTCTGAAATGGTTTTATATTTTCTATTAACATTTTCTGGGCAACACATCTGTACAGGATGCTATCCTTTTCATTCTTCATCAATGTATGGGGTATGGATCTGACCTCGGAGCCGACTCTGCCCACGTATCACAAACTTATGGATCCAACTCTTGAGCTCCTGCCTCTACCCATAATGCCCCAAGCAGCCTACAATGCCTCAGATTGAATTTGCTGCATTATACATCCTAAGATAAAGTAGGAGAAAGAAATAACAGTAAGCTATGACTCAAACCTGGAACTGAAAGTTCCAAAGCATCCATAATATCACTCCAGAAGATGACAAGAAGGGGGAAGGAGAGAGGGGAGTTGAGGAAGAATGAAAATAGACAACACAGATGCATAGTTATGGTCAGTACATAACTTTAATATCTGATGTTGTCCTTTCATTCTTCCTCAACATACGGGACAGTGTCCCCAGCTATGCCAGTCTTGGGCGGCCCTCATGAATGGATATTTCAGAGAACTGCCGAACCGAAAGCAGCTCTGCTTCTAGAAGTCAAATCTAGTTTGTAATGAGTAATAAAGGTTAAGGTATTAGGCCAGATAACTGCTTCACAAATATCATCAATGGAAGTTCTAGATCAAATGGCAGAAGAAGTTGCCATTAATCTAGTTGAATGAGCCTTAGGAGGCTTTGGCAGGGAGAGGCCTTACTGAGTATATGCAAAAGAAATGCAAACAGTAATCCATTTTGCCAGATTAACTTTAGAAACCAGTGAACCCAGTGTGTTTGGTAAGAAAGAAATAAACAACTGGTTTGTTTTCCCAAAATCTTTTGCCCTGTGTAGATAAAAATGTAGTTGTCTATGTACAACTAAAAGATGTAACATGCACTCTATTTTATTTGAAAAGTAAAGGAAGAAGACAGGAAAGTGAATCGTTTGATTAATATTTGATTCAGAGGCTACTTTAAGTAGAAAAGATGGATTGGTTAGTAAAGTAATTCTGCCTTTGTGGAAAACAATGTAAGGAAGCTTGAATGATAGAGCTTGGAGTTCAGAAATTCTTCTCGCAGATGTAATAGCTATTAGAAAAAAGTGTTTTTCAAGAAAAAATTTTAAAAAAGTTTTGGCTGCAGGTTTAAAAGTTTGCTGTGTCATCTCCTGGACTATGACTGTCAAATCCCAAGAAGGTGATGGGTCTTTCACTGGAGGTCTGAGTAAAAAGGTATCATTTAGAAAAGCCTCGCACAATTTGTAAGAAACTAAAGGGGAAGCTTTCTCTCCTGAATGAAAATTTGATATGGCAGCTAATTGTACTTTGATTTTGCAAAAACTGGCACCTTCCTGAAAAATAGAAGCTAAATGCTTCAAAACCAAAGAAATAGGAGCACAAAAAGGGTCAATTTCCTTTTTATGGGCCCAAATTGAAAATCATTTCCATTTACTCCTGTAATTTTTCCTTGCAGATGCTGTCTGGGAAGATAAAAGTATATGTCGGACTGGGAAGGAAAGCCTGACCTGTCTAGCTAATAATTGAATTGAGAAACCATGCAGTTAGTTTGAGGCATGGAGTATTGGAATGCTTCATCTCCAAGGGATGGAAAAGAAGACCTGTACTGGAGTCCAGTATCCATGGAGGATAGTGGAGATGAGGCCAAAGGAAGGGGAATTACATCTGGTGAGGCCAGAAGGGGGTAATGAAGATAACCGAGCTCTTCAACCTACTGGCTTTCTATAAAAATTTTAAAATCAGAGGTAACAGGGGATACGTGTAAAAGAGACTGGAAGGCCAAATGTGGACTAAAGCATATCTTCTTAACTCCCCTGAGGGGGGATTAGAGCAAAATACCCACTGCCATTGTTGTTGTGAGGAAATGCAAAGAGTTCATGGCAAGGTTGGCCTCAATAATGGAAAATATTCTCCGCTACTGATTGAGAAACCACTCGTGAGGTAACAAAATGGACCTGCTGAGTTTTCCACTAGTACTTTGGATTACACTGGAATGTGCATTGAGACTGGAAAGTGGTTGGAGGAGCTTGTCCACTGCCACACTCTCATTGCCTCTTAACAAGGGGGGTAAGATCAAGTTCCCACTTGGTTGTCAGACCACAGACATGGTTTCGATTTGTATCATAATAGTCCCTAGAGGAGGAATATCTTGTAGTGCTTGCAACACTAATAGAACTGCTCTCATCTCTAGGACATTGATGTATGAATTGGTCTCTTGGGGGACCATGTGCCTTGGACTGTCTGTGTCCCAAAAAGTGTCCCACCCCCACCCCAATTGGGAGGCATCCATGGTCACCATGGGTACTGGAGGAGACGGAATAAAAGTACAGCCTCAGTAAGTTTTATTCAGCTGAATCTGCCAGCAAAGATGATTTTTGCATACTCCAGTGAGTTTGGCTGGAAAGGATAAAGGATATTGCAGAAGTGACCTCTGAACAACTAGAGTCCATTGGAGAACATGCATATAGAAACATGCCAAAGGAACTAAGGTTAAGGCCCCTGCCAATGAACCTGGAGCCTGAAGGACAAGTCTGGCTGGAGGAGTAGGATGGACAAGAATTTGCTGTAACTGGAACTTGATTGTATCCACACAATGTGTAGGCAGAGTGGCAATCTGACTTACTGTGTTCAACTGGGCACAGATGAACTCCAGGCTCTGTACTGGTTGTAATAATACACAACTAAAAAAATAAAATAGAAAAACAACCAAAAGACCAGTAACCCAGTAGAATCCAGAAGTATTTATCCACTCTCTGACGTCTCGGCTGGAATGCCTTCAAAGGAGAATACACATCCAAAAAAAAACACTCCATATAAATAGCACAATCAATTATTCAATAAAAATTCAATTAGAGAAAATCACAAGCATAATTAAAGGAGAACTCTCCAATTAAGTTCAGAATTCATACTATTAGGTATAAGAGTATCAAATTTAAGAATATAGATGGCTTCTTTATATAAAAGTTTATCCTTAAAATAAGTGTCAGTAGAGACTGTACTGGTTGTAGTTTTGATTTGATGATGTTGAATGCCTAGTGTTTACCAAAGTTGGAGCAAATAGTCCCTGGACTGTTCTAAGAGATGTCTGGTTGGGATGGTGAAGAGAAAGTTGTCTATATATGGAAACACTCAGAATCCCAGCAGTCTCAGGCGAGCTGCTACCACTGACATACAATTGGTAAACACCCTGGTGACTGTGGTGGTACCAAATGGCAGGGCTCTGAATTGATAGTGACTGTCTCCCAACTGAAAGCACAGGTATATTTGGGATCTTCTGTTCATCTTGATGTGATAGTATGCATCCTAAAAACTGATTGAGCACATCCAGTCATCCTTGCACAAAAAAAGCAGGATGGACTGAACTGTGACCATTCAGAACTTTGACTTCTTCACAGATTGGTTCAGGTTGCTTAGATCCAAAATTGGTTGAGGTCCCCTGTCTTCTTTAGCACTAAATAGAACCTTGAGTAAGTTCTGAATCCTCTTTGGTCTGGTGGGACCTCCTGGATGACTCTTTTTGTCTAGCAGCTTTTGAGTCTTCTGAGCTGCAGCTTCCCTCTGACTGGGTGGGACATCAGGAATCTTTATTTGATTGGGGAATCTGGAAAAATGATATGAAATAACCTCTGGATATTATATTTAGCACCCAAGAATTTTTTGTTATAGAAGCCCAGGTGTATCAGTGCCAGAGGTGGGTGGTTGGGCAACCCTTCAGGGTCACTAAAAGGGTCTGTCCAGAAAGGAGTCTCTGAAACCCTGGTTTTGCAGGCCTCTTCCACCATGAGGATGGTGTTTTCCATTTGCACTCCCCCCTCTGCCCCTGGAGAAGTTGAGGGGTAGAGAGGTGAGTATGTATGTATGGCAGACAGGGTATTTCCTTCCTGTTCACTATGGGAAAGCATTTCTTTAATAGAAAGTCCAAACAAGGGGGTTCCATAAAAAGTAGCACTGATGAAAACAGACTTGAAGGGCTGTGCAAATTTGCATAACCACATCTACACATGTCTCCGGATGGCAATGCCTGAACCAGCAGCCCATGAGGTACCCTCTGCAGTGTGGGGTATCAACCTCATGAACACATTGGAAGTGGATAATAGAGTGGCCAGTTGTGAAGATCACCTCTTGTAGTCATCCACAGACATGAACTCTGACAGGGATTTTGAGACCTCCTTGGACAAATCCCCCTGCAGGCTCATAAAGTGTTCTAACTAATTCAGGGACTATAAGGCAAAGGTCACTGAAGCAAAACTGCATCTCAGAAATCTGTTTAATGTCCTCTACTCTCTGTTAAGGGGATGAACAGAGGAACTGTGCTCAACAAGCTCCTTTTTCTGTCTGCTGCCACAACCATGGCATCAACAAGGACTCATTTGCTCCAGTGGGGTGTGTCCTTTGTTGTTGCCAAAAATTTGTCTGGACATTGGGGTATTGTCTCAACAGAGTCCAGTTCCTTCCCGGAGAGACTAGGTTGATAAGCTCATCAACAGGTAGTCACCCAAGACATAGATAGGGTCAGAGCCAAAAGCTTCCAGAAATACTGACTCCTCTGAGGAGGGAGTATCTGAAGACCATCTACTCTTTTGTTTAAGAATCTCTAGGATGTCTCCTAAAGAGACATCATCTGGTGGAGATCTGGGGAACCCTTCCCCTTCCTTAAAGTCGGTATCCTCAGTGAGAGATTCCATAGGGGAATCTATGTGCCTCCTCTTGGACATTCTCTTCCAGGGAACCTCCTCAGTAGGATGTTTCTGGGAGATTTCTGAAAAAAGGGAAAGTACCTGTAGAGAAACCATCTGGATGCAAGATGGTACTGGCTGTACCTAGGAAGTAGGTCTGATGGAGTCAGAGCTCAAGCCCACTGAAGGAAAAGATGTGGGATCCAATGAAGAGAGAAAATTTGGATTTCTTGGATTAGAGAAAGCCCTGTCCATCACCTCAAATGCACACAGACTGAGAGAAGCCATGGCAGGTCACACTGGGGCTGAAACCTCCAATGTAGCTACACCCTAACCATTCCTGAATCCATGGCTTGAGGAGGGAGTCGGACCCAAGCTATCTAGTGTTGAAGCTGCAAGGGGCAAGACCAGCTCCAATAATATCGGAGTAGACCTTAGTCCCGCAGATCCGATACTAATCATTTGGCTCCAGGACTCATCCTAATCCAAAGGGATAGAAGTAGAACCAGTCAAGGAAACTGTCAGAGTCAAAGATATAATCATCTTTGGATCTGACACCGACATTCTCGGGGCTGTCGGACCAGAGGTCTCCAAAACCAAGGGACAGATTGGAGATGGAGAAATGAATACCTGGGAAGTGGAGGGAAGGCTGACAGATCGAATGGGAGATAGAGCCAGAATATCCCTCATCTGAATTTGATCTCTGAGGAATTTCCTCATCATTCTTTCCTCTTCAGCTTCAGAAAGACTCTTGGAAAAAGCTAATGGATGAGGCAGTGGACTGAGGTCCTGATCTGTCCTCAGTGTTGTCTGCAAAAACTGGGAATGGAGCTGAGGCGATACTGGACCAACTGTGAACCCAGGTGAGCAGGTTCTAGGGACTTGATTAAGGTAATGGTCAGACAAAAACTGGGACTGGAGCTGAGGGGATACTGGACCAACTGTGAACCCAGGTGAACAGGTTCTAGGGACTTGATTAAGGTAATGGTCAGATCCGAAGTCTTTGACAGTCAGATCCAAGGACTTAGGATCTGATGCTTTTATTTTAGAATCTGATGTGGATGGATCCAAAGTTCTTCTGATCTTCTGAGAAGGCTCTGACGTAGCCATGGTGGGAGCCAAGGACTTTGCATATCGGGTAGGAGATCTCTTTCAGAAGTAGACTTTGGATGTTTGCTGGAGGTTTGAGGCCCCAAAGAAGAAGATAAAGAAGCTGGTAGCATGCCTTTAAGCACCAGCTTATTTCTTCTGTCCAAAATAGCTCTCGAATTAGTGGTGACACAAATAGAACAATCTGTATTTAGGTGTGCTGCCCCTAGGTAGTAAACGCACTCCCTATGGGCATCAGAGTTTGGAATTTTGTACCCGCAGGAAGTGCACTTTTTAAAACCAGTTGGTTTCTCAGACATAGAACTGGAAAAAATAAAAGGCTACAACTTTTTTGTGTTAAATATGCTTAAGAAAAAAGTAAAGTACCAACAATGGTAGAAATACTACCGTAAAAGGGATAAGAAAGAAAATCAAGAAACGATTGGTACCTACGATGGTATACAAAAAAAGTACCACAAGGGTGGAAAGGATGTTGCAAAAGTAACATACAGAGGAAAAAATGGTAAACAACTGGAGAAAGTCAACAAGGGAGAGGGAGGATAAACCAAAAAACTAGAGTAGAGAGTTTACTTGAGGAAAAAACTACTCGCAAAAAACGTTGGAACAGCCCAAACAAGTTTGAGAGAAGATCCCCATCCATGTGAGATGGCAGCAGACAAGACCTAAGGTATTGTAAGCAGGCTAGGGCATTATGGGTAGAGGGTGAAGATCAAGAGTTGGAGCCCTAAGTCTGTATTATGTGGCTAAGTCAGAGCTGAGGTCGGATCCATAACCCATATATTCAGCAAGAATGAAAAGGACAACATGAGATCTAAATGTACAGATATGTTACTCAGAAAATTTTACTAGAAAATGTAAAGCCATTTCAGAGGTCTAATACTATAATGGTTGCGGCAGCCATTAAGCATATGTGGCCATTAGAATGTGGCAGGCTGCAAAGCTGAAGTTTATTCTGTTTGTATAAAGGAGTTGATGTATGACTCCCATTCTGTATTGGAAAAGTAATACACGTCTTTGGGTTATCTCTTTTAAGTTGGCTTTGCAGCAGAAGTAATCTCCTTGTATATTTCTCCATAGAAATTATATTCTATCTCCCTGGGAATATGACAGCATCAAAAAACATTGAGCTGCTTAAAAGTCAATACGTATTGAATGGCACTATTCAGTGCATTGTATACTTGGTATCCAACTATTTAATCTCCTTTTTTCTATAGCATTATTTAATACAGATTTATTGGAAATGGGTCTGTATGACCCTGGATCAAGATTATCTTTCCCCTCCTTTAGTATAACTGCTACTACTGTTTCTTTTTAAGTCTAGGATACATACCCACTTTGAAAAAATTGTTAAAAAGTACTAGCCAGACTTGTGTTACTTCTTTTTCCTTCTTTTTCCATACTTCTATTGGAATTCCACCACTTACATAAAAATTCTAGCTTCTTTCATTTGGGGGGAGATCTAAACCTGACATGTGATGTGAACAACCTTTCTTCAGAAAGTTCTTAAAATATTTTCTGCTGCTTTGAGTATAAATTTCTGTATGGTTGTTATCCTCTTTAAGCATAAGCATCCAAAATCCCACCCTCTCTTTATTTTTTCAACTTCCCTTCAGCTTCATCATTATCCCTTTCCATTTTGAATTATAACTTTCTGCTTATGTTATGTACGTGAGCATTAAGTGTGTAGCTCTAAAATATCCCATCAAATCAGGTAACCCTAAACCACCTTGGATCAATTTATCCAACTTGACTCTTGCCCTCTTCCCCTCCCAGATAAATTCTTTCAACTCTTTATTAGTTATTGTCCACAACTTCTTCTCTGGTTGATAAAAACATGCCTTGACTCATATATAAAACTAAAGGGACTAAAAACATTTTCACTACTTGTATTTTATTACCAATATCCATAAAATCAGCTTCCGGTTTCTCAGTTTCTTTATTATATTTTGCTTAGTCTCTTCACAGATATCCTTAGCTTCCATAACAGAAGACTCTATCAGCCATTCTCCTAAATATTTCATCTTATCATGTCCCTATAAATATGGATATTGCTGATCCAATTTGTGAGTGGGTACATAATTAATGGATGTAGCTTTTGTTTTATTTTCATTAATTTTATATCCCAAAAAGACTTGAAACTGTCTCAAAGTGTTCCACAACACTGAAAAGTCATTCAGGTACAAAATAATATTTATGCAAATAAAACCAACTCTTCTTTAGTACCATAACAATTATATCCTTGGATTTCTGACTCCCTTGTTTTCTTTTCCAGTGGTTCTAAGTATAAAGCAAATAACAAAAGGAAAATAGGATAGCCCTGTCTGGTTCCTGTGTTCAAACACAACTTAGAGAGGAACCCATCAATTTTAATTCTTGCCTCTAATCATTCATGTATCCTCCTAATTATGCAAATGCTTCCACTGCCCTACTGATAAAATTACAGCTTACACTGTCCAATGCTTTCTGTACATCATGAACCAACAACAACATCTTACATTCTGCTTCTGTCTAGATAATCATTGTTCTAGTAACAATGTCAAATGTTTGGTTCACCTCCACAAGACCACATTGATCCATATTTATCAATTTTGGCAACATCTTTGCCATTCTTTTAGCTAGTGTAGACATAAACAGTTTATAATTATGGTTTAAAATTGAAATGAGTCTATATGAAGCTGTGTCTGATAGGTGCTTAGGTAATACAGCCACCACAGGTTTCTTCCAAGATGTTAGTGCTCTTCCTTCTTTTACAGTACTGTTGAACAAAATCATATAGACCTTTATAACTTTCTTCCCTCCTGACTTCCAAACATCCATAGGAACACCATCTGTTCCTGGAGAGTTTCCTGAAGACTGATTGTACAGCATCGTTTTGTCAGCTCTCCCAATGTGAAAACAGAATCTCAGAGACAACACTCAGTGATACTGTCAGCTTGGCTAAAATTCAGTTACTGGCTAGTAAGTACACTGCCTGGATGCCTGCAAAGAAGAAACTAAGAGAGCTTGAAAGAAAACCAGCTAGAAAAGGTGAAGAGAAAAACATTGACTCAGATGAATCCTGCAGCTGTTCAGCAAATAGCAGTTAAGCTCCACCTTTGGTACAAGACATGGCTTCAGTTAATCTAGAGGAAAAATAAGTCAAATGTGCTCAGAGATGATTAAACTAAGTGAAACACTGACGGAATATATCAACTTAAATTACAAAAGCCTGGAAAAAAGCAAGAAGCTTTAAATAGATATTCAAATGAGCTGATAAACTATAAAAATCTGAATTTTAAATGAAGAAAAGTCTGACTGTGTATGGGAATGCTCACGAAGATATGTTGCAAAACTGGTAGAATTAGAGGATAGAGCACATAGGGAAAATCTGACATTTTCTGCTATACCAAATAAACTAGAAGAAGCAAGCTGTACTAATTGTATGAAGGCACAAATAATCAACTGACCCGGTATTCCAGAGCAGGAACTGTTCATTGAAAAGTTGGAAACAGTAGAGTGTTTGTAGAAAATGATTATTCACTGAACACCAGGCAGAAGAAAAACTGACCCTGGTTAGTTACTACCTTGCACAGAACAGCCAAAAGAGTTACAACCTATCTCCTTTTCTTTGACTGAGCTCTGCTGATGAACTTTGCTCTATTAATAATTAATCTTAATCTCATTCGGCCAATGTTACTCTGTATACTAGATTAACATGTGAATACAAAAAGCATAAATCAGTAAGTTTTTCTCTTTTTTGCTTACACATCTTCTGTATATACCAGGCCATTTAATTCTGTTGCTTATGGACTTTTTCTCTGTTGTAATCTTTGCTACGATGTACTATTACTATGTTTTTGTACTAAATTTGAGCTTTTGTACTATTTCTCTTTTTTGTATTCAAGACAAGTAACTTTGTTACATTTTATTTGACATTTGTTTACCATGGAGGTTCGCATTTTCAGTGGAGGGCCAGGGAGAAAAGCTCCACATAGAGAAAAAAAAGAACACTGAAAACCAGATTATTTTAAATATTTACAACTAGATTAATAACAGTGTCTACAAGGTAATCCATAGGTTCTACATAATGTATTTTACAAGCAACTTCTAATTGATATGAAAAAATAACACAGATATCCCATAAATTGTTTATCTTTGTTAGTTTGTATTTTTTAACCTTTGCGTAATATTAACAGAGATCCTATCTAAGTTATGTAAAACAGCCACAGAAAAGATGTGTTCAAGTACAAGGTTAAGGCCATGTGGCTGACACCGTGTGTGGATTAAGGGGGTTGAAAGAGTGAGGAGAGTAACGGAAGAAGGAAGCGTGAGGGGGACAGAATAAAAGAAGAAATGCCTGGAGTTGAGCAGGAGCATAGCCAGTTGTCAGGGGAGTTCTAAGCAGATTTGTAAATGTTGTGGGGTTGCTAATGTTCAGAATGGTCTGTGGTAAGAGGTGAGTTCTAAGCAGATTTTTAAATGTTGTGGGATTGCTAGTGTTCAGAATGGTCTGTGGTAAGGAGTTCCGTGTTTTAGATAAGCAGTTTGAGTAAAGTGCATCCCCGAAACTGTTGAAGTTTGTGACTTGTCTAGCAATAGTTTGTTAGAGGATCTCTGGGTTCTATTTTTGATTTCTGTAAGTCCAAGGGTTTGGAGAGACAAACATTTATTAAGTTGATATATAATAGAATGGAGTAACAACTCTCAAACCGACACAGCCTTACCAACCAGGTAAAATAAAGCTTCGAATGGCCCAACAGCTTGGAATACAAAAGTTTATTGTGCCTTCTTCAAATACGAAACTGCACGTTGTACACAAATACGAAAATAAGCACCAAATAAGTCCACAACGAACCAAGTTAAACTCTTTTTTTTTTTTTTTTTTTTTTTTTGGAATACAAAAATTTATTGTGCCTTCTTCAAATACGAAACTGCACGTTGTACACAAATACGAAAATAAGCACCAAATAAATCCACAACGAACAAAGTTAAACTCAAGAGCTTTCACCCGGGACCTCCCAGGCTTTGTCAAGTTGTCTTATGAACTACTGACCACTTTTTTATACAGATTGTAAACTTGATCAATAATACAATTAGCTATCTAATTATATAATTAATTTAAGCACAATCTATTATTATGTGCTATCTAAACATCAACTTTTGAAAAAATACTTCATGTAGCATTGCAATGTTGTTTTTTATAACCACGTTCCTATCTCTAAATTACAGAAACTTAAAAAACATACTTTATAAAACACATATATAATTTTTTTTTCTAAAAATACGTGTTACTTAGTATTGACATAGTTTTAAAATCATGTTGTTGTTCTTATCAAATTTAATGTGATGCTCCCTGTAAACTTAAATCCACAATATATCTCTTTTTAATTACCTCAAAAGTATCTAACCTACCCAAATGCATTTTGTATTTTATAAAACATTAAAACATTATTAAGTATATACCAAATTTGATCTGTTCTAAAAATATACATACATAATAATAAATATAAAATAAATAAATAAATATATATAACTATCTTAAATTTATATATGAAAATAACTGCCCTTATAAATATGAATATTGACATAAGCGTGTACATATAGATTATAATCTTAATAACTAAGAAAAAGTTCTATGTCATGTTAACTTATAGCTTAGCTTTCCTTAATTTAAGCACGCTGCTTATACTGATAGTATCATTTAAACCCGGGGCTCTAGAAGCGTTAAGCCTTAATTGCCATAATAATTCCCTATATTCTAAGGATGTTTCCCAGTCACCTCCCCTAGTGTTGCACATTACCTGTTCCAACACTAAAAACTTTAGTGACATCTGCGTACAGGTTAGGGAATGCTTGTAAAAGGCATTTGTAGGCTTGTTCTTACTTATTTCGTATAGATGTTCATAAACGCGTTTCCTAAGTGTCCTTTCGGTTTTGCCAACATAAAAACTGTAACAATGTTGGCAAAACCCTAAGTAGACTACCCCTCTTGTATTACAATTAAAGTGCCCTGGTGAAATGATGTTAACCTTTCTTGATTTCAAGTATAAGCCTTTGTTATTAACCATTAAGGGGCATTGCTTACAAGAATTACATCCAAACATCCCTAACTTCAATTGTGAATTCATAGTTTTTTTAAATTGATTCATCTCAAGTAAATCTTTTATTCTTGTCCCTTCTCTTCACAAAATGAGGTTTCTCCGGAATCATTTTATTAATTTCCTCATTTTTAGCCAACACCGGACAATATTTACAAACCGTGTTCTCAATCTCTCTACTATTCAAATTGTATGTATAGAGGAAAGCACTTCCCTTCTCTCCATACTGACTACTTTTGCTATTATTTGCTTTGTTACAGGGGCCTTCCCCTAACAACGGGGCATATTGATCCCCCCTTTTAAAGGAAATCTCTTCTACTAGCTTGTTAAATAACTCTGCTGGATAATCTTTCTCAAGAAACAATGTCCTAAGAACTTCTATTTCTTTAAGAAACAGGTTATCTTCACTGCACATACGAGAAGCCCTAATAATTTGGCCCTTAACAATTCCTTTCTTTTGGGACAATGGGTGATTACTTGTAAAGTGTAAGAACATGTTAGAATAACTTTCTTTTCTAAATATACTACTCTGGAATTTATCCTTTTCAAAAATTTTTTCTAACTTAACGTCCAAATAGTTTAGATACTGAGGATTTATTGAATGGGTAAATCTAAGAAAATCAGTTGTAGAACCAATATAGTCAACGAAATTCTCAAAATCTCTGATGTCGCCTCTCCACAAAATACAGATATCGTTTAGGTATCGTTGGTAATGAACAATGTAGTTGACCCATTCTGAGGCAAAAACATATTTAGATTCCCAGTAATGGAGAACTGTATTAGCGTATGCAGATGCGCATGGAGTGCCCATGGCTACTCCTCTTTTTTGTTTAAAAAGTTCTCCATTAAAGTAAATAAAATTATTACTCAATATTGTGTCCATGAATTCTGCTAACAACCCTATCATGTTAGCACTAAAGCTCTTTGAATGTGTAATTACTTCATTAAACCATTCTAAGCCTTTAGCATGTGGAATGCTAGGGAACAATTCAATTATATCTATTGTTGCCATAAACCTAGTCTCTACAAAGTACTCTCTTTTTATATTTCTTAAGAATTCCCATGAGTCTTTACAAAGATATGGAAATGATGACACCAGCTTTTTCATCGTTGTATCTATGAACTTCCCTAATGGTTCAGTGATACCTTTGGCCCCAGCCACTATAGGTCTGAAACATAATGGGTTCAGTCCTTTGTGGACTTTCGGGATCCCAAACATCACTGGTGTTAAAGGTTTAGGTACTAGTAGATAGTTATAGAGCTGTTCATTGATTGCTCCCTGCATAAGATGGTCTTCCAACATAAACTTGATCTTAGCATAGGCTATATTTCGTTCATTAAGCGACACCACTATATTGTTGAGTGTTGTGTAATAACGTGTGCAGAATGGCCTCATACTCATGCTTGTACATAAGTACCACCCCCCCCCCTTATCAGTTTTCATGACTCTGATTCCTTCAGTTCTCAACAACTTGATCAGGTCAAATGCTCCACTAGATAGATTTCTAGGGTGTACTAAGCCTTTATTTTCATTAATGCTCCTAAGATCAGTTTCAACTAATTCTTCAAAGATTTTCAACACTGAATGGAGTGGGGGATTAAAAGTGTTTGATCTCTGAAACAAACCCGGCTTATAACTACAATCTTTAAAATATAAACCTAAATTAAGTTATCTCATGAATAACTTCAAATCTAAAATCGTATTAGCTATGTTAACAGAATATGAAAGGACAAAATGCAGTCCCTTTGTGAACAACTCAAAATATTCAATATTTGGTTCTAAATCTGTGTAGTTGTAAATACTGAAGTTGTGTTGCCTCCAATAAAATTAAATTTGATAAGAACAACAACATGATTTTAAAACTATGTCAATACTAAGTAACACGTATTTTTAGAAAAAATTTTTATATATGTGTTTTATAAAGTATGTTTTTTAAGTTTCTGTAATTTAGAGATAGGAACGTGGTTATAAAAAACAACATTGCAATGCTGCATGAAGTATTTTTTCAAAAGTTGATGTTTAGATAGCACATAATAATAGATTGTGCCTAAATTAATTATATAATTAGATAACTAATTGTATTATTAATCAATTTACAATCTGTATAAAAAAGTGGTCAGTAGTTCATTAGACATCTTGACAAAGCCTGGGAGGTCCCGAGTGAAAGCGCTTGAGTTTAACTTGGTTCGTTGTGGATTTATTTGGTGCTTATTTTCATATTTGTGTACAACGTGCAGTTTCGTATTTGAAGAAGGCACAATAAATTTTTGTATTCCAAAAAAAAAAAAAAAAAAAAAAAAAAAAAAAGTTTAACTTGGTTCGTTGTGGATTTGTTTGGTGCTTATTTTCGTATTTGTGTACAACGTGCAGTTTCGTATTTGAAGAAGGCACAATAAACTTTTGTATTCCAAGCTGTTGGGCCATTCGAAGCTTTATATAATAGAATGGGTTTGTTTGAGTTTGTTGAAAGATAAGAGATTGGGTAGTTCAAGCCATTTTAATTGTCTAAGAGCGATGCAGTGATGGGTTCTGTGAGGCAGGCCTGCGGCGAATTTTGAGAGTTTGTGGTAGCATGCTTATAGCTTACTTGTTTTTCGGAGGTTTGTGTGTATAACAGATGCATACATTACAGTAGATAATAGGTGAATCCTGGTATTGGCTTGTCTGGAATTATTGGCCAGGTAAGCTTTAATTCTATGGAGAGAGTCTAGTTTTATGATGGCTTATTTAATTACTAGTGGTACATGCTTAACAAATCTCAAACAGTTATCTGTGTTGAAACCTAGTAGCTTGGGTTCAGAGTTTGGCTCAATTACAGTGTTGTTAGATGGTGAGATTTTAAAATGTTGACTTAGGCTGTTTGCTTTGTGAAGGTTGTTGGTATAAAGCAATAATTCAGTTTTATTAGATTTTAGAATGAGCTGATAGTTGTTTAGATAGGATTCAATGGCAGAAAAGGATTTTTGGGTGTTTTCTAGAAGCTACGGTAGAGAGGGTGCTGCACAGATGACAGTGGAGTTTTCGGCATATTGTATAACTGCAGCAAGGCTGGTGGCTGTATGAAGTTTGTGAAAATAGAGAAAAGGAGTGGAGCTAGTATTGAACTGTGTGAGACTCCTACAGTTACTTGTAATAGGGATGAGAGGTTGTTTTGCCATTTAGCAGCCTGTTGGCGATCAGAGAGATAGCTGTGGAACCAGGTTAGGGTTTGTTTGAATAGATTAAGTGAAGCCAGCTTGATACTAGCTGCCAATTATTTTTGAGTGAATTTATAATATTGGTGAAGCTTAATAGTGCAGTTGTGGTGCTGTGGTCAGGCCTAAATCCATGTTGTGAATTGGCTAGCAGAGTGTTATATAATAGATGGTCATGTAGTTTCAAGTGGATACATTTTTCCAATATTTTTGAGAACGGTGATAGTATGGATATTGGTCTATAACTGGAGAGCTCTGGTGAGGATCCCCCTTTGTGGAGTGGTGTAACGTGGGATATTTTCCAAATCTTAGGGATGTATTATATATATTTACTATTACTCTGTTTTTGTAGTATGTAGAGCCTTTCTCCCCAGGCCTCCGTTGAAACTGGACTAGATGTCCAGCTGGACTTTCCCAGTAAACAAATGTAAAGTAAAATAAATAAATAAAATTTATTACAGTGATCAGGGAATTTAGAGATGCAGGTGTGAGATTCAAGCTGCTGTAACCATCTGTCTTCAGAATATTTTTCTTGGAGGATTAGTCATTTTTTATGCTGAACAGGCTAAGGAGAAAATGCAAAAGTTTGCCCAACAAAAAATGAGGCATCAAGCAGAAGAGGACTCTGCTTCTCCGTCTTCTGATAATAAAGCACACAGAGAGACTTTACCAGTGAAATATTTTCCACTGTTGCAAAGGAAAATGCTTGGGAGACAGAGAAAAGAACAGGAGCTTGTCAAGAATCAGGAGTACCATGGAATTGATCAGGAATCTTGAGTTGGGAGATGGAGATGAGCAGGACGGAGACCAGCAACATGGAAATTAGTGAATAAATTGAGACTGCAAAGCATCAGTCACATTTGTGAAATATGGCTGTATAAGAATAAGTGGAAAGAGTGGACGTCTGTTGACTTTAAGTTTTGAGGAACTGAAAGGCATTTGTCTTACTTCATGTTGTTACTGTTTGGAAGGACTCTAAGGGGAGGGGTAGGGGAAGTAAAAAGGTAACTGTAAGTAAAATGATTTCTTTTATATTTCTGTGAAACTTTTCACAATATAAACTGCATGTTTTATAGTAAAGTATTTTAGTTGTTCTTGTATGTGATAAAGTTACTAAGGTAAACAGATGCCTTTTTTCTATTTTTTTTTCTTCCTGTTGTCCTTCTTTCTTCTTTTGGTATTAAGAAATGCAGGCACTGCAGTGCAAAAATAAAGGAAAAGCTACACAAAAGCATGTTTAAGTTAAAAAACTGCAATCTTGGGTTGTCGAGGTGGGGGAGTGGGGTGTAAAAGTACACAGATCATAGCAATATGTACAGCTGATATGTTTTCTCCTATTTTTGCATAGCTGAATGTCTGAATTAGGACCTTTGGCTTAATCACATAACATTTTAAGTGGAAACAAGTAAATATGAGAACATTGAATATTACAAAAAGTTTTCCTTTAGCAATAAATGTTTCAACTTGTCAGTCAGGCTGCAACAGAGGACTATATTTTTTTTCCATTTACTTTTCCATGGTAAGCTGATAATTGGACAATAAAATACAGAACACTGGTTTCTTCAAGGCTAAAAGTAAATGATTTCTGAAAGTATGCAAGCAGTTTTCACATCTGGAGGAGGGGGAATAAAGAGAAAAAAAAAAGAACATACACCAATTAGTACAATCAGAAGCATGGGGAATGACATGGCACCTTAGCATGGATAGCCTCAATTTCAGGTTAGTCTGCTTGCCACAAATGTTCCTGTTAGGAGGGTTAAACTTTGTTGTTTGAAGATATGCATATTTATCTGTAATGTATTAACAGGGTCTGGTGTCTTTGTTTTTCTTTTTTCTTTTCTTTTTTTTTTTTGAGAAAAGTCTTGTAAGATGTTACATAGGTTCCAATGCTGATTATGAGAAAAAATGTATAAAGGATTAGCCTGCCAAACATTAATGGATGCGGGTATCACAAAAGCTGGAAACAGACATTTAAGAAGCTGACATATGTAATAGATAATAATAATGACTTCTTACCATAATGGTGACACTTTCCATATTATTTTGCAATGTGAATGGTCTTACAGATATAGACAAAAAAGAAAGAGTACTTAATTATTATAATACATATAACATAATAAATAAAAATAAAAAATAGCATACATATTGACTTTTTGGTAGGGATGCATTCATTTATTTACATATTGCATTTTATTAACATATTGCATTTTTTACGTATTGCATTTTTTATTTACTGTATCATTTTTTATTTACTGTATTATTTTTATTATGTTATATGTATTGTATTATGTGATTTCTTATATCCTATTGACATATATTTAATCATTATATTATATTTCACATATTTTGCATACATATACATAAATTGTTTATAGTGATAGGGTTACTTACAAGGCATGTTTTGATAGTAAGACTTAGGTTGTCGCCTGTTAGTAGTTTGGGAAGTGTTTAAAACCCAGTACTGCTTTTTGGCGCATTAAAGTGTTTTTAAATGACGGAGAGTTATGATCACAGTGTTCTGATGAAGTCTGTTTTATTCAGATGAAAGCGCTTAACTGGAGGTTTTATTAATTTTACATTACTGGTGGTTTTATTTTTCGGTTGTCTTCGTTATTGACAATAAACATTTTGCAACCTGTTCGAGCCGAGCAGTATTTGTGTGGAGCTATTGTTTACCAGACTGTTGGTGTTTTTGGATATATACATATTTTGTTAAAATTTTTAAGTATGTATGTATCTGTAAGAAACAGAGGTCAGCTGTCATGTGATTGTTTGAATTGCTTTAAATAGAGCACTTGGTGCTGTTTTTAACATATTCTGATGAAGTCTGATTCAACTTGTATACAGACAAAAAGGCTTAATCATAATAAAATTTGTTTCTTCTTGGATTATCCTGGTGCATCTCATCTTGTCAGCGTGGCTATTGTATTTTTTTGGTTCCTGGCTAATACACTGAGTTGTAGAACAAACATTTGCTGCTTTTTTATGTATCTGGGGGCCTAGAAAGGAAAATATAACAAAAGGGAGTATATTTCTGAAAAAAAATGAAAATATTTGGTATGAAAGAAGTGCTTTCAGATCATGTTCCAATAATTACTAAGATAAAAATGCAGGGTAATGAAGTAAAGTTGAGACACTGGTGCTTCCCCACATGCCTGTTAAAAAGAGAGGAATTTTAAGGAATGTATAGTGGGAATTATCCATGAGTTATTAGGGAAGATAGAAAGTACTGCAGAAGTTATGACTAGTGAGTGGGATAAAATGAAAGTGAAGTTTAAAAACAGGTTTAAAATAAAAGAAAACTTGATCTGCTTAAGAAGAAATAAAAATTACTTAGAGGGGCTGACAAAGGTTTACGTACGTATTACAATGTAAGGGGAATCTCACAGAACAAGAAGAGTCACAACTGCAGAATGCTAAAAAGAGAATTTGGGAGTACCTGGATAATATGTATGAGTTTAGAAAAATTGGTGTTAAGCAACTGTTTTTTTAATACTAACCACGGATCACAAAAACTTTTGGCACAATGACTTAAGCAACAGAAAGTAGAAAAGGTTGTTGCCAAACTTAGGGAAGCTATAACAAGAAAAGCAACGAGAGATCCTGTTAAGATATTAGAGATATTTTGGAAAATTTTTAAAAATTTGTATAAAGCAGAGAAGTGGGTAAATTGAGAAAAAGCACACAGCAGCATATGCAAATGGTGTATAGCAGCATAATATGTCACAAAGTAGTTCAATAGCAATATCTGAACAAATCTTGTACCAGGCTTCCACTAACTTATATATATATTACTTCAGTTCAGTAACTTTCCTCCGGTAAGTTTATCCACCCCCTCAACCTTGATTCCCAAGCCTTGTCTTGCAGGTGCCTCATAGTGTCTAACTGTCTGTTCTTTATCTAGCACATCATTGCAAGTACACACATCTTTCCCTTGGAAAAAAAAAAAAACATTCTGTAACTTTCCCTTGAGAACTGTTATTTCTGCACATCTCATGTTTAGTCAGCAAGGTTATATTTTCCCTTCTACTGAAATGTTTTTTTCTGAAGCTGTATGCATAAATAAAAACACAAGTCTTTCTCTATATTTCAAGGCCTATTCTACTATTCCACCTTATGCCTAACAACTGGTTTTAAATAAAAGGCCTCAGTCTAACAATGATACTTTTAGTTGTGCCGTCACCTTATCAAACTGAATGTCTATATGAGTCTTAAATGACAGCTGTTGGTTAATTATTATCCCCAGGTCCTTTTGTTGAGCAGAGTAAGGTATCATATTTTTAATGGATCTTTAATGATAGGAGGTGGCATAGATTTCAGCATCTCTGGGGTCCCAAATAACATAACTGAGGATTTGGGTCTATATTAGAACATCGAACTTTCAAAATTTCGAGTGTTCTAATATTGACCCGTTTTCAGAGAGCTCTGAAAATATCAAAGAAACAGAAAAACAATTTTTTTTCATAAGGAAAGAATTTGGGTTGTGCGTTTCTGTTGTTTCTGTATTTTCAGCGCTGTGGTGAAAAGTTACGGGTCAGATTCAGGTAAATGTGCGATTGTGTAGATGTGAGGGTTAGGGCAGGTTAGGTGAGTTAGGGTTAGGGCGCGGATCAGGTAAGTGTGCGACTGTGTGGACATGAGGGTTAGGGCGGGGTAGGTGAGTTAGGGTTAGGGTGCGAGTGAGGTGACTGCGCAATAGTGATGGACCTTAGGGTTAGGGTTTGGGTTAAGGTAAGTGGATAGTTAGTGGTGTATGTGCAGGGTTAGGTGTAAGAGTTTTGGATATTATACCTGATTCTGTGAAGGAGTTGTTTGCATGCACTACAAATGTTATGTTCTGAAGAAAACTGCTGAACTATTGTTTTATTTTACATTTGTTAACCGGGGGTGTCTGACTGAGCGGAAAAGGCTCTTTTTCAGCAGAGGCTCTGGGAGAAAAGCTCCACAAAGAAAAATTACAGACACATTTAGTTATTTAGACATTATCAGTATACACACAAATTACAAGAGACATGTTTTTACAGTGGTATGCAACACATAAACAGTTACAGTGGAGTGAACAAACAAAAAAAATATTAATTTTAAAAATAAAGGTAATTAATAGATTTGTGGTGTACAGCTGAAATTTGGAACATAGTTAGAATACATACATAGTACACAGGTACAGTACATGCATTGTAGATTAGCCAGTGTTTGCGAGTAAGATTGAAAACTATTATCAAGTGCTCTAGATTTTGTATGTATATGTTATCCGCTTTCACTAGCCTGGGGAGCAGTCATGGCACTGCCAACTTTGCTTGAGATGTTGCCTGATGAGGTCTTTAAAGGAGGCTTTGGATGATGAGTTTTGAATGCTAGTAGGGACAAAGTTCCATTTTTTAGCCACTGAACTACTATATAGTGCATCTCCAAAGCTATTGGAGCTGTTGGTGACTTCTAGTAGTAGTTTGCTTGATGATCTAAGAGGCCTTTTGGCTGAGTGATGTTGTACTAGGTTTTTGATGGCAGGACACTTATTGGGAAGGTAATGAATAGAATGACAGAGGCAGAGCTGATTGTAGGTTAGGAGGTTGGGTGGTTCAAGCCAGTGGAGCTGTCTCAAAGCAGTACAGTGATGAGTTCTATATGAGCAATTTGCAGCAAAGTGGGCAATTCTGTTATAGCAGGCTTCCATTTTGCTTATTTCAGTTTTGTTGAGATTAGTCAGAATGGGAGATGCATAGAGTAGGGTGGATAGAAGTTGGGTGCGAGCAATGGCTGATCTTGTGTTATTGGTAAGAAATGGTTTGATATGGTAGAGTGACCCCAGTTTGGCATGTACTTTTTTAATAGCTAAGTTGAGATGACTATCAAATTTTAGGTGGGAGTCTATGGTTATTCCCAATAGCTTAGTTTGTGCCACTGGAGCAATTGGAGTAGCATTTGTGGAGTAGATAGTGAATTGACTGTTAGTGTTTTTGTTAGAACTGGTTATAATCACAAGCTGAGTTTTCTTTGTATTGAGGATAAGTTGGGCTTTGATAAGGTAGTTTTCAACATCAGAGAATGCTAGTTGAGTTGTTTGTAGGAGAGTGGGAATGTTTTGTGCAGCACAGATTAAGGTAGTGTCATCTGCACACTGAATTATAGATGCATGCTGTGTGGAGGTATGGAGGTCATTTGTGAAGACTGTGAATAGTAGTGGTCCTAAGATAGAACCCTGTGGGACTCCTATAGTTATGGGCAGCTGAGGAGAGAGAGAATTTTCCCATTTCACAGCTTGGTACCTGTCAGTTAAGTAGCTTTGTAACCAGGCAAGAGTGGAATTTGATAGATTATATTGGTTTAGTTTGTTTAGCAGGATTTGGTGTGAGACTGTGTCAAATGCTTTGGACATATCCAAAAAAAGAGTTGACACCTGTAGGCCTTCATTTTTGAGACGGTTTACTGTCTGTGAAGCAGAGGAGGGCCATAGTGGTACTATGAGCAGGTCTGAAACCATGCTGAGTAGGTGACAGGATGTTGCTGTCTAGGAGATAGTTTAGCATCTGGGTATGGATGCATTTTTCTAAGATTTTGGCCAGGGGGAGAGTAAAGCAATGGGTCTGTAGTTATTAAGTTCAGTGGAGGTTCCGCCTTTATGTATGGGTGTAACATAGGATATTTTCCAGAGTTTGGGCACATAGTTTTCAACAATTGATCTGTTTATGAGAGTGGAGACTGGGATAGCAATAGCATCTGCTGTGAGTTTCAAGAAATAGCTGGGGAGTAGGTCGGCTGCTGTTGATGCGGTTTTTAGTTTGGAGAGCATGCTTTTGATTGAAGTGGTGGAAACTGTTATGAGGGTAAAGCTTGTATTAGTGTTATTTGTGTTGGGGGGGGATAGTGAGGAAGGAACTGTCCTGTGATACTAAGGATAGAATTGAGTTCACAAAGTGGGAGTTGAATTGTGTTTCGATGGGAACTTTAGTGTCAGGGGTGGTTGGTTTGGGGGTAGCCTTTTGGGTGGATTTTAGTAGCTGGTTTACATTTTTCCAAAATTTTTGCGGGTTGTGTTGGTATTTAGTTTGTAATGTTGTGTAGCAAGATTTTTTTGTCCAGCCTAATGCTTTTTTTTGCACGGTTGCGCAGTTCTTGGTACTTAGTTAGGCTTTGTGTTTCTTTGTTTTTTTGATAGTAAAGCCAGGCAGTGTCTCTGGACATGAGGATTTATTTGGTTTCTTTACTGAGCCAGGGGTTTGTAGAGGTTCTAACCTTGATTTTGTGCAATGGAGCGACAGTGTCTAGGTGTTGTAGAAATGTTTTGTTGAAATATGCTACAGCCTGGTCAAGTGGGAGGGTTTTTAGGGGGGTCCAGTCACAGTTATGGAGTAAAGTGTTGAGGACCTCAGAAGAGAATTTTTTTGTGTTTCTAGTGGATATATAGTTAGTGGTTTTGCATATGCTTGTTCTACTAAGTATAAAGTATATTATGTTGTGGTCACTTAAGGTGTCTGGGAGACTGCCTGTGTGAGGGTACAATGTGGGGTTGTTAGTTAGGACCCAGTCAAGGATGGATTCCCTTTTAGATTTTTTATCACATCTAGTTGTAATTTGGACTAGCTGCTGGTAGCCATGGAGATTTATTAGATTACTTGGTGGTTCTGATATACAGGTGAACCAATCTAGGTTGAAATCCGCTAGAATAAGGGTTTCTTGTGAGTATGTGGAAGAACACCAGGATAAGAAGTCTTCAAGGCTAGCAGGTGTATTACCAGGTGGAATATAGATCACAGTTGTGGTGATGACCTTTTTAGGGTGAAGTTGAAATTGTGAGATAAGTATGTCCCAATTATTGGGGGAGGGGTAGGAGTTTGGTAATTGACGGACAGTTAAGTTGGACTTGTACAGTAAGGCAGTTCCACCCCCTTTACGAAGTGGTCTGTCTTGTCTAATGATATTGCAGCCAGTAGGGAGAACTTCTGAGTTAGCTATGTTTTTATTTAGCCAGGTTTCTGTTAAAGCAGTTATGTCTGGGGAGTAGTGTTCTATTGTGGCCTGGAGTTCAGGTATTTTATTTTTGATCTTCTAATATTAATATTTAGCATTAAAAGATGGTCGGTTTTGCTGCTGTTGTTGATTTGCCCAGGGATGAAGAAAGTGGGTGTGTTATGTTCTGACATTTGTGTTGGAACAGTTTATGTTGGACAGGATGGATTTGGGCCTGGTTTGGGGTGGATATCCCCACTTATGGTGAGCCTGGAGTTAAAATGGTTATACAGATGTTGGAGTTTGGTTAGGAGTGTGAGAAAGTATTGTGTTTTTTTGGAGTAGGAATGAGAGCTTATGTGTTTAGTTCTGAATTGGTCCATTATGTAGTTCTTGAATAACTGTGGGCAGATATTATTATAATGTGTGGTGTCTGTATACGAGAGTGCATAATGCAGTGTTGTGCTACTAAGTTTAGGGATATTGCTAGAGTGATAACTTGTGGTGTTGTAAAGAATTATGAGAAGACAGACTAGACTTAGTTGTGTGTTAGTCATGGTTATAAAGTTTAAGTTGTTTCTAGGTGGGGGGTCTGAATAGGAATTATAGGGTTGCACTATATGTGGATGGTTTCTAGGTGGGGGGTCTGAATAGGAATTATAGGGTTGCACTATATGTGGATGGAGAAGTAGTGTGGGTGATGTAAAAAATGCCTAGTGGAAATGAGAGTGATTGGGAGTATTAATTGAATAGCTTCACTGGAGAACCCTCGTTTGAGAATTATTTTCAGTAGTAGTAGTTGGTGATTGATTGTCTTGAAGACGTGTCTGAGATCATGTAAGATCGCAGCAGTAATAAGGCCCTTTCCATATTTAAGAACATGTGGGTACTTAGGCTATGAAAAGCTGTTAAAGTGCTAATCATACACTTAGTCACACAGCTTGTCAGACAGAATAACATACTTATTGATATATTCCAGAACCGGTACTAGATTAGCTTCTCTAGATATTTAGCCAGTAGGCTAATGTGTATGGGTGTTTTGGGGGAGGTTGTTTTGAGGGGGGTCTGTATTAGATAATTGAACTTTCAAAAGTTTGATTGTCATATGGTTGACACCATATGATCGAATTTTTGAATGTTCAAACGTTTTAACTGAGATCTCTGTACAGCGTGAATTCCCTTTTCTGCACTGTAGTGCGATCTTGAAGTTGTTATATTTAAAGAGTGGGGGGGGGGTGGCCTCCTGTTTAAAATGTTTAGGTAGGCTATTTGTATAGTTTATTTTTTTTTATTAGATGTTCGAACTTTTAAAAGTTCGATCATATGGTGCCGACCATATCACAGTCGAACTTTTGAAAGTTCGATTATCTAATATAGACCCGTTTTGGGGTTATGGTAGAATTATGGTGAGCTGTAAATAAGGTGGCCAAGAGTTGTTGGTGAGAGTTAAGTTAAAAATATGTCTTAAGGGACTGTGCAGTATTATTTTGCCAGCTCGTGGTAAGCTGGCATGTAATGTATGAAAATGTGGGTTGTGGTGGTACTCCATGTTTTCAAGTAGAGTCTGAATTCCCTAATTTATTGACAAGTTTGAATTACAGGCCATATCCTGCAAGCCTCCTTATCATATCTTTCATCACAATAGAATGCCTCCTGCTAATCTATCTTTATACTAAGGTAACTACAAAAGCAAATTTAAACCAATTAATTAATTTATCTTTGTATTTTCCTTAATACTCGGACCAAGGGAAGCATTTATGGCATTGCTTGAGTGTTCCTCTTTAGTTAAGGCATTATTTGGGCAAAACTGTGGACATTAGAAGATATGATCAGGAGTTTGTGTGACCTTGGAGGCAGCATGTTTAGAAACGGGGGTGTGGAGTCAGAGCACCCACATGGGAGGTGTGGAGGAAGCTACATCCAACACAAAAAATTGTTTTGGATGTTTGGTAGTTTTTCGAAAGCCATTGCTTTTAAGTGTGATTTCTTCTTTGGTTAAATGTTATAGTTGCAGTTCTTCACATTTGAATGAATGAGATGCTGGTAATCATAGTAAATCCCATTACAGACTGCCTAAATAAAATTCAGAAAAACTTTTGTGTTCTGTTATAATAGTGAACTAAGAACTAATTATATTTCAGTTACTGATTTATCACATAGAATAGTTAATTGCACTATTAGAGTTACACATAATGACCTATAAAAATTCAGTATGTGCATTTTTTCTGTGTGAGTGGGGGGGGGGTGATAACTGCAAAATTCAATAAGTTTTTTGACAGTCAGTGTCACTAACTCCAGTCAGAAATGTAAATTTTGTTGGAGTCTGTATCAGTTTTAATATCTCTTAATTGTACATAGGTTCATAAGTAGGTACTAGGCTATTGGCCCTAGGGCCTATATAAGCCTAGCCAAAAAATGTACCCTGGCTTTCGCCACCCAAGAAAATTATTTTCCTGTGCCCCTGTTGAGCAGAGCCACAGAAGTGATCCCTGGGGTGAATTTCCCATTTCCCATCCAATCATCAAGATTTTTCTTGAAGAGTGCTAATGAGGAGCTCTGTTTGACATAGATAGGTAGTCTGTTCTAGAGTATGGGAAGTCTCTGGGACAGGACTCTATCCCTCCAGCATGTTCTGTTTATTGTGGTGACAAGGTTTAGGTCCCTAGAGCATGTAGCTCAGAGGGATTGGGATTTCTTTAAGTGGAGCATATCCAACAGCTCTGGATTTGACATAGCTTTGTATGTTAGGCAGAGATCGCCCCCGAGTAGGCGATATGCGATGGAATAAAGCTGTAGTTTTTTTAGACTGTCTGCGTAGGGCATCTGTTTGAGGCCAGTAATCCTATTTGTGAGGTATTTCTGTGGTCTTTCCAGTTGTTGTAGACGTCTTGTGAGGTACATACCAAAAGGGGCATTGTACTCAATCATGGGTCTAATGAGTGATGAGTAGAGGGGAACAAGGACCTCTTTTTTTCTGGATGAGAATCCTTTTGTGATGAGATGAGCCATGTAGAAGGATTTTCTGACTACTGTGACGATGTGATTATCAAAGGAGAGACTATTGTCCACCTGTGTCCCAAGGTCTCATCACATTTTCGGCATTAAGTAAACTACCAGCTATGTGGTACTTCATGGGTACAGAGTTTTTACCAAAGGGGATGACAATACATTTTTTGGCATTGAGCTTCAGGCCATGGTTTTGACACCAGGTATCTGTCTCAGTGAGACCCTTTTGTAGTTTGTCCACATCGTTAGGAGTTTCGATTATGGCTCCTAGTTTGCAGTCATCTGCAAACTTTGTTAGCCAAAGACCTTCTGTGTTAGCCTGCACTTCAGAGAAGTAGATACCAAACAGGAGAGGACCCAGGACTGAACCCTGTGGTACTCCACTTGTCACTGGTCTGAAGTCGGATTTGGAATCCGCTACTTTCACCGTGTGGGTTCTGTCTGTGAGCCAGTTGGCAACCCATCTTGTGACATAGGGATTTATACCTAGTTTAGTGAGCTTATCTATAATTCCAGAGTGGGAGATGGTTTTGAAAGCCTTGGCGAGATCTAGATAAGCTGTGTGAACCATTTTACCCTCATCTATAGCTTTGGTAACTGCTTCAAAGAAGTCAATCAGGTTTAGGAGACATGATCTGCCTTTTACAAATCGAAACTGGGTAGGGTCCAGAGTTTGAGATTACAAATGTCTTTGTTTATGAGTTCCACGATGATATGTTCCATGGCCTTGCAGACCAGGCTCGTCAGCCTAATGGGGCAGTAGTTCACGGGGTCCGTCATGGCTCCCCCTTTGTGGAGTGGGATAACAGTCGCGGTGCACCATTCAGTAGGTACAAAGCCTGAGGTAAGGCTATGATTGAACATGGTACTTAGGTAGGGTGCCAGTTCATTCTGTAGTTCATATAGAACGCAGCCTGGGATATTGTCAAGTCTCATGGATGCTGTGCTCTTGGCTTTGGAGAGTGTGTTTTTTATCTGTGCAGCCATGATTATAGGAACTTTGCATTCTTCCGGTATAGAGATGGGCCATCTAGGGGCTGAGACGGGGGTAAAGTTAGCACTGAACCTGTCTGCTAGGATGTTGGCAATATCAGTTGGTTCTGTATATTTAGTGCCATTGTGCTGTAACTCAGACCAGATCTGAGTGTTCCCATTGAGATTCTTGACATAGCTATAGAATGCTTTGTGGTTGTCTTTAGAGTCAGTGGCAATTTTGTTTTCGTAACTAACTTTGGAGGATTTTATGAGGGATCTCAGCTTCTTACTGAGGTTGACCAGGGAGTTCCTCCAGTCATGGGATTTTACTCTTTTCTGCAACAGTTTCTTTCTTCTGTTGTAGAGTTTGTTTATGGCAGAGGACTACCAGATTGGCTTCCTTTTTTTGGAGGATAACATCTTGGTTCTATTAGGGATAGCATGATCCATGCACTCGTGTAAGTGCTTATAAAGTGCATTTGTGTAGGATTCAGCAGTCATACCTCTATTGTCCGTCTACATGGTTGTCATGAAGTTTGCCACTTCTGTCTTAAGAAGTGTGAAGTTGGCTTTGGAGAAGTTTTTTACAATGGTTTCCCTAATTGGGGGTGGGGGTGGGATGTGGATGTCTAGGCTGATTAGCTTGTGGTCAGATCTGACCAACGAGGAATTGACCTCTGGTGTGGAACACCGGTTTCCCATGTTGGTAATGACCAGGTCTAGGATATTGCTGCCCCTGGTGGGGTATGTGAATAAGTTGATCCAAGGCGTTGGAATTTATGAATTCTAGAAAACGTTGAGCAAAAGAGTTGGCACATGAGTAGTTTTCCCAGTTAATGGTGGGGTAGTTGAAATCTCCCATTATTAGGGTGTTGGGTTGTACTCTAATACTTTCCAGTGTATCAAGAAATGAGGAGTGGGAATCCTGGGGCATTGTGGGGGGTCTGTAGCAAGTTACAATTTGGATTGTGGTCTTGCCCAGAGTTAGTTGCACTTGGATAATCTCAGATGCATTATGCTGTGCAACTAGCCTGGAGGTGTGGATATCCTTAATGAATATGGACACGCCTCCGCCTTTAGTGCTTCGTGCTGGGTTAGGTGGCCGAAAGGTGTGGTATGAATTGTAGCCTGGTAATGCAGGGGTGTTATCTGGAGCTTTGAACCAGGTCTCTGTCACTGCACAGATGTCAATGTTCTCCATTTTAAGGAGTGCCTCGAGTGAGTGCATTTTGAGGTTTAGACTTCTAGCATTGAGTAGTATTACCCTTAGATTTTGCTTGCTTGTACCTGTTACGGTGGTGAATTTGTCATTTGAACCTTGCCTAAAAAAGGCACTATAGGGGTAGCAAGAGTCTTAGACAGTATCCAGAATCTAAGGGCGACAGGTGCAGGCCACCTCTGGCAAAGCATCGTGGTCTGTCAATCATATCGTCCCAGGCAGACAAATACTGGATCCCCTTAGAATGACACCAGAAGCTTAGCCAATTGTTGAAGTCAATCATTTTGTCCTTGTACTGTGGTATCATTCTGGGTAATGGCAGGATGCTACTCAGGGTTAGGGTCATACCTGCCTGGGATACAAGATCAGAGAGCTCCTCCTTGTCTCTTTTCATGTAGTCCAGGGAGGTACGTCTCAGGTCATTCACACCAACATGGACAATGGCAGTGTCATATTTGTACTTATTGTGGAGTGACCTGAGTGCATGCGTTATGTGGCAGGTCCTGGCACGTGACAGACAGCTAACAGTAACTTTCTTCTTGTTTAGTCTAGTGAGTGGAACATCGGTGTGCCTGACTATAGTGTCACCTATGACTAGAGTGTTGGGTACGTTGCTATGCCTTATGGGCTGTGGTTGAGTGGCACACTGAGTTTGTGGGCTATGTGTTATTTGGGTTGTGTTGGGGGGTGGAGTTTCCTTGCGTTTATGCTTTGGATGTCCCTGATGCTTGGGCAGGTTTTTATTGAGAGCCTCCGCAAATGTAGGTGTGTGTTTTGTGTTTCTGTGTGTGTGTTTTGGTGGTGTAGGTTTTGAGGGACTATGTGATGAGTGTGGTGGGGTGCAAGTGTTTACCTTCTCCTCTTGACTGTCTAGTCCAGTCCTGGGTGAAGAGAGTTTTGCTTCCTGTTTGGCTATATAAGTGCATCTCTCACAGGTTGTAGTTTTGGGTGGTAGGAGGAGAGGGTTGTCTGTGTACATGAGGCAATTGCTGCATTGCCCCAAGATGCCCAGATTCATCAGGTAGACAGGAGAAATCACTGGGAGCTGACCCTTAGACATGCCTGGATAGGTGCTTATTTATTAAGTACTAAAAACTGCTTTCCTCTAGACAAGTGAGGAAAGTGAGTGATGTAGTAATTTGCAGCTTATGTAGTGCTTACAACAAGTATTGAACAAGTGCTGAGCTCAAAGAAACAGATTTGAGTGCTGAAACTAAAAAACTGGCTAGTTATAAGAAACAAAACTAAGCTAGAAGGCTTCCCTTCAACACAGAAGGGCTTGGGGGCTCAGAAGCCTACAAACAGTCTAGACCACTTAACAGGAAAGGCAGGAAACAAGCTTAATTTTTTTTTTTAGTTCTCTTTCCCAGATGCTCTCTTTGTACACAGTAGGAGTGCCTGAAATCAGAATATGATCTCATTGCACTCAGTTGAGTGAGCAAATGAGATGGGCCCAGAAGGAGTATCCAAACACAAATTTACAAGAGGGGCGGACAGTTTCAAAGCCACTAAGATTAACACCAAAACAGAAACAGGGAGGGTAGGTGGGAAAACTAACTGAAGAACAGAGTCAAAACTTCCACTTCAGTTAATATTCATGCAACACAATTAAATCAATTTAAATACTGTATTATTTGAAAAAAGTGCAGATAAAAGGTACTTAAATTCTCTTATATGTCCAGCTGAATACAGCTAGATCTTAGCCGGCCAAAGCTGAGGTTTGTAAGCAGAAAATATTTCAAACTGTACCACTTAAATAGGCAGTGGCAGGAAATCAAAGAATGTGGCTACCCCCACACCTGCAATTACTAACAGACAATAAAATTCAAGCAAGCACTAACTGAAGAACAGAGTCAAAACTTCCACTTCAGTTAATATCCATGCAACACAATTAAATCAATTTAAATACTGTATTATAAAAAGTGCAGATAAAAGGTATTTACATTCTCTTATACATCCAGTTGAATACAGCTAGATCATAGCAGGCCAAAGCTGAGGTTTTTAAGCAGAAAATATTTCAAACTGTACCACTTAAATAGGCAGTGACAGGAAATCAAAGAATGTGGCTACCTCCACACCTGCAATTACTAACAGACAATAAAATTCAAGCAAGCACTAACTGAAGAACAGAGTCAAAACTTCCACTTCAGTTAATATTCATGTAACACAATTAAATCAATTGAAATACTGTATTATTTGAAAAAAGTGCAGATACAAGGTACTTAAATTCTCTTATACGCCCAGTTGAATACATCGAAATCAAGTATCTGAAATTGTGATATCACTACATTATCTTAACTGTGTTTAATTGAACCTCACCTGCCTCTCTCTGTTTAGAGTATTTCAGAAGGGTTTTCTCCATAAGAAGCAGAGCTCAAATCAGAATGTACAACCCACCATTTTAATGCAACAAGGGGAGTAGGTATGAGATGAAACTACAAAAGCAATACTTGTCTTACTAATACTATTATCTTATCTTCACTTTTAAGCAGATCTTACAATATGACTAACTTTAGTAAGAATAATAGTTGAACAGTAAATGAATGTGCATCACAGGGAGCATTTTCCTGTTTGTAAAAGAAAATATATTACTTTCACAGGTTTGTGGTGTAGCAGAAGGGAACTTTGATTGTTACCATGACAATCCAGACCTGACGAGTTAGTCGGGGTGTTAGAGGAGCAAGCTTGAGAGGAGAGGGGTGAAAGTAAGTGACAGAGGTGTGGGGGGAGGCAGCTTGGTTCACTACATGACTGCAATTTGCTGTAAGTTAGAAAGTGTTGCAGTCAGAAAAAGGGGCAAAGAACTGGAACACTAGACCAAACCTTTCAACTGCTATGATTTTTGCATAGAGCTATTATTTTGGTCCTCAGATTTATGCTTACTCCTTCTAGATTTATTTGTGTTCTTCCTAAAGTCAGACCTGTTTTTGAGTACATAACTTATTAAATAAAAAAAAGCCAAAACAAAGATTCCCTGTCACTAAATATATATGGCATAGTAAATAAAGAACTTCTAATCTAAAAAATAAGAAAGTGCTTCTCTTTCTGACCCTGTACTATGATTTTTTAAAGACCAGTGTTGTGATTTTTAATGGTTACTGGTTGAAAGGTATACACAGGACTGTAGGTACATTTGATATAGGTGTAGAAGTACATAACTCTAGACCAGCACTGGAGGCTTCACTTTAAACGTTCACCCACTGGCCACTATGAGGAGGGAATTGGAACCTTACAGAATCTTCCAGTCACCTGGATGGTGATGACTGTAAACTGCAACGACTTTATTCCTTCTTTCTCTTGTCAGTGTCAGTGGAGCAACAAGTAGCACACTTGCTTTTGGTGCAGAAGGCTGTGGGTTCTTTTCCTCCGCCAATTGCTGAAACTGCATCACAGCATAAAGGGGGTGCTACATTTCTGAGTGTGTCATCCTTCAGATGAGCTGTTAAACCGAGGTCCTAGCTGCTTAAGTTGGTTATAGTTCAAGTGGATGTAAAACATCCCATGGCACCTATCGAAAAGAATAGGGGTCCTGTATTTATATACAGAACTCTTATTTACAAAATATTTACAAAGTTACAAATTTTACATATATACAAATATATAAATATACAAATCTGTTTACACATATTAATAATTTATTTTACACTCATGCTAAATTTTTATCCGTATTAGACACTCACTCCTTTTTCCACAACCACCATCTGATTTTACTTAATATTGTTACTAAAAACAAATTTACCATTAAACATAATTTCATTTATTCTTTCATTCCATATAACATAAAATAACTGTTTATCTATTCTTTTAACATATTGTCTACTTCTATTTTGTAATATCTATATTTAATCAAATCTATGTCTATTTTATCCACGTATATCTTCAAAAAAAATCTTCTTCTTTACATAGTTTTCCCCATAATTTTTTACTCCTTTACATTTCAAGAACACATGCTCCACTGTTTCTTCTTCTTGACAATGTAAACATTTACTGTCACTTTTCTTTTTATATGGCATATTTCCTTTTACTGGCAGTTTATCTATTAGCAATCTACACAAAAAAACAAACAAACTTGACATTCTACTTTCTGGTTGGACCATTTGCTTCTTATTTTTATAGCTTTAATTTTAATCAGTTAAGATTCCAACATGGTTTTACATAGTAATGGTTTATCATTACATTCTTATACCAGACTTTCGATCTTTTTCTATATAATCAATTTTAATTTTCCACAAAAATATATTTCCTGATAACATTTTATTTCATTGATACACTCTTTTTTGCCATAGCCACACAATTTATCATGCTTGCATTCCTACAGTTTTACTACTAATCTCTCATCTTTTTCATTTGTCCACTTTAACACTTTGTACAAGTTTAATGAAGCAGTATGCACCACTGGGTTAATTAAACCTAACCCTCCTTCATCTTCATTTACATAAAAAATGTCTCTTTTTACTGGGTTTAATCTAGAATCTTCAGCTGTATATATTATTTTCATCCATTTCCTTTCCTTTTTTCTTTTGTACATATCCATTGAAATTTTCTTTATCTGTCTTTTACCAATAGATGTTTTCCTTTCACTACTTCACAGTTTGTCTTCTTTGTCACTTGTTTCAGAACTTTCTTCTATGTTATCTTTGTTATTTTTTTCTTGTCTAATTTTTCTTCTATTCTACTACTTCTAAAATTTCTTCTTTGCTCATTTTCTTCCCTTTCTTTTTCTTTTTCCTTATTGTTGTTTTCATTTTTGCAATACATCCATAAATATCCAATTTTATTACATTTGTAACATTTCAATTCACATTGCTTGCATCTTGTCTCATTTCCCCACAAGTATAACATTTTTTTGTCACAGTTACTTATCAAATGTCCTTTTTCACAAAAGAAACATGTTTGGGTTGACCCCAGTATTTTACAACACCCTTATTCCCCCTCATGTGTCATCCTTGGTATATGTATAATTTTTCTGTTTCTATTTTAACGCAATATTACAGTCTCTGCCACCAGTCCATAAACCCCTTTTGTCGTAAACAATGTCCAGTACTTCTTTACATAAAACTTTCAAACATCCTTTCAAAGTCTCTCTTTCTATATCTGTTTGAAATTGTACATGAATCTTCTCTTTTGTTTCCCTGTTAATGCTTTCATCACATAAAGATTCTATGGGTTACAGTCTTTCTTTTTTTCATATTCTCCAAGAAAATTTTCCATTAAAAAAACAGTCTCAGATATAATGTCACAAAATGTCTCTTTGTTAATAAGCATATATGTTCTTACCTCACGTGTTTTTACACCCAAAGGAACTATTAAATTGTCCCACACGTCATACCTGTCCATTTCTTTGTCTTCATTACTTTGAATCCTTACCAAGTACTTCCATTTTTGATTTTCTTCAGCCTTCTTTTCTGCTACTCCACTTTGGCCTTCTTTTACTTTCTCTGCATATGTTTTCTTTTCTATTTCATCACTGTTCCTCAGGATTGTCTTTGCATCCTCCTGTTGTATTTTCTCCATAATGTGCCCCCAGGAAATATCTCTTTCATTTTCTGGCTAACTCTGCTCCACCATTTCTTTAAGTAGATCATCCTGCAACCCTCCCAACTGGAGGGTTGTAATTATACATCCACCATTTGGTGAGTCATCTCCATCAAACAGGTTTCTTTGAAACATTTCCTCTAAATCCTGTACACACTTCCCGATGTTCTTCGTGTTTCACTGATGCAGTCATCACACTTGAAGGTATTTGCGAGGTATTTGCTTTCCACAGGCAAGACAATTATTAATTTTTTCTGACATTGGTTAGAGCAAGAAAAAAGAATCCCCAATGGGGTACTTATCATTTTGAAGACTTTAGGTCTGAAACTTGAAAAATGAAAATTTTAGGAGGCGGCCGACCAGCACTTGCAAACTGCTTCTGCTTTGGGCTCCACTCGGCAAGGAAAACTGATGTAATGGTGTCGGCTGCATGTTTTATACCCCTGATGACCTGATGTCATGGAAGAAGTGACAGCATCCGACGCAGAAATCCCAAGACTCTGGTATTCAGGTCGACTGAGGGCTACCTACAGGCAGATAACCCAAGTGTGATGACTGCAACAGTGAATACACTCAAACATCTACATTTATGGTAAGTGTATACAACTATCCTTTCTTGATATTTGCTATCTCCTTCATTTATTTCACTACTCTCCATTTCCTTCTCTCTCCATCTGCCTCCCTGTTTATATAGGCTGCCTCTGTGCTTGGAATGGAAAGTCTTCCTCCAAAATGGTTCCCACTCACAACAGTGATGGGTAGGGGAAGTTCCCTGATGTCCTGACAAAATTTCCTCTCGTGGAATAAATACCACCTCGGGTCTCCCTGAAAAGAGTCTACTAGCCTAATGTGACTCAGCACTCGGGGGAGGGGGAATGTGCAACCTAACTCATTCCCACATATAGAGCTGTTTGTGTAGATCATCATATGACGCTTAAAGTGCCAACTGCTTTTTCTCTCTTCATTGTATAGCACCTCTTGTGCTCTTCAGAAAATACAACAAAATAAAGTGTTTATGCTTTATCCCCTGCTTTAGTATATGTAGAGTACTGCTGAAAAAGAAACGTGCTGCAAATGGAAAAAATGTCCTATTTATTACATTTCAAAGTATTACTGTTATTGAGTTGCTTATTGTCTTGCCAAATCTGTTGCTCCACAGCATGTCCACATGTACACTTTGCTGTCTGGCTGACCCATCTGCTAAAGACTAAAATGCTTCATTGAAATTCTATAGGAAAATTCATTTTTTATAATTCCTGCAGGCTGCGCTCCAGACAAGGAAACTACAGGTATTGCTGCAGTTTTGTGGAAAGCACTTCTCAGTACTTCAGCACAGATGTACATCTTTGCAGAACAATGTGCTAGCTTAAGGGATAACTTTGCCACAATTCTTCCAGGCCAGCCAGTTATATTACTTCTGCTTCCTTTACTTCCATTCTGCTGTTTTAGACCCCTGATGGTAGTCTACAAAATATATTGCTGAAGGTAAGATCAAGAACTTAATGTTGTAAGAAGAAAATAATTTCTCTACCCCCCCCCCCCACTAACCACCAGAGATTGCACTAAGTAAATAAAATTCAATGCAGCACAGTAAGCTGTGCACAGAACCGAGTACTAGAATAACAGTAAGAACCATTTTACCAAGTTTAGAAGAAAATAAAGGATACAAAAGACCTGTGATATAAAGCTACTCACTTTCTGAAGATATGATATGTAAATGTATTTACTAGTAAAAAAAAAAAAAAAAAACACTGCTCAGGTGGAATCAACCCAATTTTAAAACAAATCCATAAAAGTTTCTAAGTGCTTTTGTTCATAAATTATAAGAACTTCATCAGAAACAAGTATATACCATAAAACCAGCATTTAAATAACCTTTGTACATATGGAGCCAAAACAGTTCCTCATTTACGTAAAGATATAGAATCACCATAATATAAAAGCTGCCTATAAAACAAAAATAGTAACCCCAAAAACAATGATGACAAATTATGTTATTACACAACAAAAATCTTCTGAAAAATAAAACCAAAACAATATTATAATTGAAGTACTATGTAATTAATTAATGGGTCTCTATTATATTATCGCACGCTTACAAAAGCGAACGATAATTAATCGACCCCATATAAGTGAAAGCTTATAAGGTTGAAACCTCAGAACAGTGATTTTTTTTCCAAGCACCTATTAGCTTTCATCTGGCATTCTCCCATCCCCCTTCCAGTACCTTTACCTCACCACTCTATCTTCTGGTGTTGCATCAGCAGGTAAAGCAGTTCCTTAACTCACTATCTGAATCACAGATAATGATATACTCCTCTTCACTACCCCTCTTGTTCACACCATACCTCCTTACCTTGTATGAAAACCAGTTTCTCACGGGATTTCAGGTCCCAAAAAGCCATACTATCACCCCAGCTGTAAATTCTCCCACCTTCAACCATACTTACAGTGCCAGGTCCTATACAACATCTTGTTCAGTCTATCAACATCTCAACCCCAGGCACATTAGCTCTAGATCCAAACACTACCACAAACTAATAAACGATTTCCTGAAGTTCATCACCAAGTATAGACTTAACCTAATACTTGGTGGTGATATTCACCCCAACCCTGGCCCACCCACTTCAGATACACATACCCCCTCTACTTGCAATCTAAGCTACAAACGTACAGTTAATAGGCCAACTAAATCTCTCCTACCTGTCATCTCAATATTAGAAGCATTAATAACAAGGTACATGAATTGCATGCATTTCTGTATGTCCACTCCCTGAGATTCTCTTTTTATCTGAAACCTGGTTAAAACCTAACACTACAAACAATGAAGTGTTACCACCTGCGTACAACATACACAGGCTGGATCGTGCTTCCAGGAAGGGGGGTGGGGTAGCTGTACTCTATAAATCTGAGTTGAATGTCACCATAGATGTAATTCAACCACCTCAGATTAATAACTTAGCGATTCTTGCCACCAAATTGCAACTTAATAAAAATAAATGCATTAATATCATCTGTATGTACATTCCCCCAAGTAACAATATATCCACACTTGAAGATATCCTGCACTGGCTATCATGTCACTACCCCCAAGAAACCCTACTACTTGGAGACTTTAACATAGACTGGGGCACCTGTTCCTCAGAATCCCCAACCACCCATATTAACCTGCATGCATTTACACAAATCATATCCACCCCTACCAGGATAGGTAAACCCAACCAAAAAGAAAGCATACTTGACTGGATACTCATAAATAGTCACCCCCAACTGTACACCTCTGGTACCCTCCCTGATGGCCTAAGCGATCACCTTCTCACATATGTAATTAAGCACAAAGCCGGTAAGATCTTGTCTGCCACTGGATTCTGTTTTTCAACTCATCAGAGATCTTTGTCCAGGAATCAAAAAGGAGGAAGAATAATTTGGTTTAAAAAGTCTCGAGGTTTTCACCAGGGCACCCCTGAGGATAGGCCTCACAGAGACAGAAGTGGTGGCAACCACATAGAATGTCACCCTTGGAAAAGAGGTAGTCCTCAAAGCCAAAGTTTCTGTGGACCTTTCTCAGAGAAAATGTATCAGCATCACTGAATGTTTGCTGACTGCTGCACTCTGGAGGTAGTCAGTGGACTCTTCTCCTTTTACCCGTTAGCCTGGCAAGAGATAACTACCAATTCCTGGGTGCTAAGAATCAGTACCAGAGGTTATACAGTACCCTTTTCAGAATCCCCAAAGATAACTCAAAAGATTTCTGAGACTCTAACCAGTCAGTTGGAATCTGCAGCAACAAAGCTTCTAAAGGTATTGGGCAAAAGAGTCATCCAGCTGGTTCCCAAAGACCAACAAGGATCTGGAGTCTATTCAAGGTTCTTTTTAGTTGCAAAAAAGGCAGGAGATGTCAAACTAGTATTGGATCTCAGCAATCTAAATCAATATGTAAAACAGACAAAATTTCAGATGGTCACAGTACAGTACATTTTACCTCTACTGAGGAAGGACATTTGGATGTGCTCTATTGATCTACAAAATGCCTAATATTATATAAAGATACAGTGGCAGTGCAGTAGATTCCTCCATTTCTGGCTGGAAGCCAGTCACTATCAGCTCAGAGTGGTGCCATTCGGTGTCTCCATAGCCATCCGGGTGTTACCAAGATAATGGCAGTGATGACTGCATATCACAGGCTACAAGGGATCCAGGTATTCCTGTAGCTAGATGATTGGCTTCTAACTGCTGCCTCCAGGGATCTACTTCTGAGACATCAATCATTTCTATTATATATAACAACTCACCTGGTCATTTCAATAAACATCAACAAGAACAAGTTATCTCCTACTCAAGCCATAGAATTCATAGGCTGTCACATATACACCATATATCATATAGCAAAACTTCCCGTAATATGAGTCAAATCAATAAGATCCATAGCTCTTCAGGTGATAAAATATCCCAGACCCCAAGCTCGACTCATCTTGTGCCTCCCAGGTCTAATAGCATCCTCTTTAGTGATGCTTTCTTTAGCCAGATATCACATGATAGTTCTACAGTAGACACTTGCTGTACAGTGGTCACAAAACCTGCATCCCCTCCACTACAGAGCACTCCTGACTCAGGTCTGCAGAGACCACATTCACTGAAGGATTTCATCCAGTTCAGTAACTCAAGGCAGACATGTCCTTCATCTGACACCCAAAACCACAGTAACCACAGATGCTTTCCTTCTCGGGTGGGGCTGGGGGAATTTCAAAGGGAAGAATGTCCAGGGCACATAGTCATCGATTGAGGCCAATCTTCACATCAATGTCTTATAGTTAAGATTTGTCTTCCATACACTGCAGGCATTTCAGGACCTTCTACCCAAGAATGTGATTGCTGTACACTCAGACAATATGCCAGTGGTTTATTACATCAAAAAACAGGGTGCAACCTGCTCATGCCCTCTTTTCCAAAATGTCATGAGAGTTTGGCAGTGGGTAATGTCTTCAAACCGCTTTATAGTAGCAATGCACATACTTTGGAAATCCAACATCCTAGCAGACAAACTTAGCAGAATTATAATATTGCCTCATGAGTGATCTCTCAACAAACCAGTGGTAACAAAGGTTTTCAGCCGCTGGGGCCAATCTTGCTGTGAACCTTTTCCTCTGTACCTAAACAACAAGTGCAGAAGTTACTTCACCCTCTTCCCTGCACAGGGACAGTCACCAAGAGATGCTGTAGTCCATCCTTGGTCCCAGGTCTCCTTTATGTCTTCCCACCAATTCTCCTTATCACCAAGCTCATTCAGAAAGACGTGGAGTGCAAGACCAGGGTAATCCTTATTACTCTCTTCTGGCCTCGCCAGGTGTAGTTCCCCTTTCTTTGGCCTCATCTAGATCACCCACCATTAGTTCTCTCCTTTTCAGAGCTCCTCTCTTACCAATCCAGGCTATCTGTACCGGACCTCAAGATCCTAAAGCCGAACTCATGGTTTCTCCAGTTCTAACAGTTGCCAGAGATGACAGGCTTTCTTCCTCAGTAGCCCATATTATACTGAAAATCAACCAAAAAGACTTACAAGAGAAATTTGAAGTGTTTTTCCATCTGGGCCTCTTCTAAGGGACTGGATCCAATTTCAGCTCCTCTGCCAAAAATTTTGGAGTTTATTTCAGAACTGTTTATGGCTAGGTCAAATTATTATTCTACAATTAAAGTACAATTAGCAGGTATTTCAAACCTTCAGATAGGGTCAACAATTCTTCTACTGCTTCTCTCAGAGGCCAAAGCTTTCCTTGGAGGAACATTTTTATTGAAAGCCCCAGTTCTTGATCCAGTCCCTCCCTGAGACATTACTATTTTCTTCAGTCACTAACCCAAAAAGCAGCATCTTTCTTGTTGCCATTACATCTGTGAGAAGTGTGTCAGAACTACAGGCATTCTCATAAATCTCCCTTTCTTATCTTTTATAAAGACAGAGTGTCATTGCGTAAAAAATCTTAGTTTCTTCCTAAAGTAGTTTCAGAATCTAACTTGAAGCAACAAATTAATTTACCATTTTTTTTCTAAATTTTACTTACAGAGGAGAACATACATTACATACCTCAGAGGTGTATAAACAACTCATGGTTCTATCTACATTGCACTAGGAATTTCAGAGTATCAGGTCAACTGTTTATATCCTTCTCCAAGAAAAAGCTGGGACAATCAGTATCTATGATAACCCTTGCAAAATGGTTAGCAGACTGCATTTCATTTGTCTATGATTCATAAGGTATGTCATTACAATCAAAGCCTAAGGCGCATTCTACTAGAGCAGTGGTGACTTCAATGGTGCTTGAAAAAAAGTGCCTATCAGTGACATATGAGCAGCAGAAACTAGGCCTTCATCTCATACCTTTGTATCTCACTACAGGTTAGATGTGCAGTCCAGAATTCACACATTTTCCTGCTCTTCCATACTCAGGAATATCCTTCCCTGAGACCACCCAGGTCCCCTGTCAGGTAGCTTGGGAATCTGTCCCATACATTGAATCAGATGAAAAAAGACAACATTGAATACAAACTTTATGTACGTACCATAACAGCAGCGCCGTGTTGTCTTCATTTTAACTGGTTTAACTCACCTCCGTCCTTTCCCTTGCCATATTGTCATTGTTTCCATATAGGGATTGACCAGACTGCCTTTGAACCCTGTATGTCCCCTTTATAACTCTTAAGCTGTATAGTGACCAGATGTCCTGTGATCCCTGTATGTCCCCTTTATAACTCTTACACTGTATAGTGACCGGACCTCCTTTGAACCCTGTATGTCCCCTTTATAACTGTTACGCTGTATAGTGGCCAGACTGCCTTTGAACCCTGTATGTCCCCTTTATAACTCTTACGTTGTATAGTATTTAATGGGTTTTCCTCCTTGTCCTCTCCTATATAGTGTGTCACCAATTTTGGTCAGTCAGCAAACATGCTCTGAGGTAACTCAAGGCAGGGAAGGACTAAGAGCTCTTGTATCCAAAGATTTGGTTTAAGGTGCCGAGGTCAGATCCAACCAGATCCGACAACCCCACATGTTGAACCAGACAAAAAGATCACAATATGGATCTATCATTATGGTAAATACATAACTTTCATATACTGGCTTCCCCTTCAACCCCACATCGAACCTTCATAGGTTCATAGGTTCACAGGGGTGTACTAGGCTAATGGCCCTGGAGCCTTTACAAGCCCAGCCCATAGGATTATCCTAGCATCGTGCCATAGTTCCCAGTGTCTCTGTCGAGTAGAGTCACTGGTGTGATCCCTGGGGTGAATTTTTTATTTCCCATCCACTCATCAAGATTTCTCTTGAAGAGGGCCAGTGAGGTGCACTGTTTGACATGTATGGGAAGTCTATTCCATAGCATGGGAAGTCTCTGGGTTATGAACCTGTCCCTCCAGCACGTTCTGTTTATTGTGGTAATGAGGTTGAGGTCTCTGGAGTGTGTGGTGTGGAAGGATTGGGATTTCTTTAGATGCAGCATTTCTAACAGAGCTGGGTCAGACATGGCTTTGTAAATCAAACAGAGATCGCCTCTAAGTAGGCAATATGAGACAGAGAATAGTTGGAATTTTTTGAGTCTGTCCATATAGGACAAGTGTTTAAGGCCTAGGATCCTCTTTGTGAGGTACTTTTGCAGCCTCTCCAGTTGTTGCAGGTGTCTAGTGAAGTACATGACAAATTGAGCATTGCACTTGATGAGTGGCCTAATGAGGGAAGAGTAGAGGAAGACAATGACCTCTTTCCTCCTGGATGCAAAACCCTTAGTAATAAGTTGTGCCACATAGAAGGACTTTCTGTCCAAGTGGCAATGTGGTGGTCAAAAGAGAGGTTGCTGTCAACCTGTGTTCCCAGATCTCTTATAACGCCTTCTGTGTTCAGTGGACTACCATCGATGTGGTAATTCATGGGAACTGGGTTTTTCTCAAAGAGGATGACGACACATTTTTTGGCATTGAGCTTAAGGCCATGGTTCTGACACCAGCCATTGGTCTCAGTGAGACCTTTCTGTAGGATGTCAACATCATTTGGGAAGTTAATAATAGCTCCCAACTTGCAATCGTCTGCGAACGTTGTCAGCCAGAGTCCCTTCGTGTTGGCCTGGACTTCAAAGAAGTAGATACCAAACAGGAGAGGACCCAGGACCAAACCCTGTGGGACTCCACATGTGACTGGTCAGCAGTCTGACTTGGAGTGAGCTACTTTCACACTGTGGGTTCTATCTGTGAGCCAGTTTGCAACCCACTTAGTGATATAGCAGTTGATGCCTAGCTTAGTTAGTTTTTCTATGATTCCTGAGTGGGGAATGGTATCAGAGGCCTTGGCCAGATCAAGGTAGGCTGTATGAACCACCTTGCCTTCATCCACAGCTCTTGGGAGTGACTCAAAGAAGTTGACGAAGTTGAGCAGGCATGATCTACTGTTCACAAAACCAAACTGTGTGGGATCCAGAGTTTGGACATTCCCTATATCCTTGTTTATTAGGTCCATGATGATGCGTTCCATAGGTTTGCATATCCGACTCATCAGGCTAATGAGGCAATAGTTCCCAGGGTCTGTAGTTACTCCTCCTTTGTGGAGAGGGATGACTGTAGCAGTGCTCTTTTTGGTAGGGACAAGGCCTGAGGTGAGGCTGTCATTGAACAGGGCACACAGGTG